>NC_143051.1:20966500-21135500 GCF_057628025.1 Oncorhynchus mykiss | reverse complement strand
TATTTTGTGGTTGTGACCCAGAAACTCTTTTGGGACTGTTCTTCTGTCAGAATATTTCGGAGTGCGTTAGAGTATTTTATTTTAAAATAAACTACAATTGATATTAATTTGCGAGACTCTGATATTATGTTTTATTTTTATCCAAATTATATGAACCCTGATTTAACCTTCATTGTTAATTTGTTTATTTTTTCATACCAGATTCTTTATTCATAAAATGAAGTGGACGAAGAACAAACCTATCTTCACATTGTTTGTGATAGGATTGAAATATTTAGAAATTATCAGTAAGTGTAAAAACAAAAAAGCAACATGTACACTTTTTGTCAAATTTAAAATGTATCTCGATATGTAACACCCCTGTCTATGTACTCTTGTTTGTATATTTCTGTTTTTGTATTTGTTTTGTTCATAATAATAATAATTTATTTTAAAGAATGACAAAATGACCAGCCGGCTTGGGCAGCAACCCTAGATTTGTGTCGGGACTATATCTTGTGGAATAATTAAATGGTATGAATAAATAAAAATACAATAAATTAATCATAGTTTTAGCAATCGTAACGTGACAGCCGTGGAAGGGAGCAGTCAGGGGTATATTCATTACGTCTCGCAACGGAAACCGTTTACCGTTTAAGAACTAAACGGAAGCAAACAGAGAAACGGAACAAAACGGGGAGGGTCCTACCACAATTTGTCCAATAGAAACTCTAATTTTCGTTGTAAAACGTTTTCCCTTTGGATTGAACCGTTTCTGTTGCGAAACGTTATGCAACAGATGAGACATTTTGCAACAGAATCTGCGTAATGAATACAACACAGGCTTAGTCTTTTGATAAATAATTCCAGCTGTAGATAGTTTACTTATCTTCATAACGCAACATATTTGGTCGCCATGCATAATGTCCTATTACAGAGTAAGTATACAAAACCTTTCTTCAATTAACTTCATACGAGTGGTTTGAAGATATCGCTTTTATATCCTGTGTTTTCACTTGTTAGCGTAGTTTTAGCTAACGTTACCTGCATTAATTTATTACTTTAACTTTCACTCAGCGGCTACACATAATCAGCAGCATGGCTGTATTGGCTAGCTTGTTTAGTAGTTCGTTTTCAAACTTTATGGTCAACCAAACATATTTGTATTCTGCTTGCTTACTGCCCGGAAACAGTCAAGGAACTGAAGTAGTAAGCTAGTTGCTGCAAATGGACAACGTTTGTTTTGTTACAGCCTTTTTAATGTGTTTTCTTTATTGTTTCTTTCAGGGTTCTGAATCTAAGAGGGAACAATTTCGAAGGTATCTCGAAAAAGCGGGTGTTCTTGACACTCTCACCAATGGTAGGTCTTTCAGAAATCCAATGACATTACTGCCACAATGCATAGACTATGTATGCATATAGCCATTGTCTGTGTGCGAAACTTTGTTTAATTTTTCTTTTAACTGTAACTACTTGCAAAGGCTGTGTAAACGTAGTATCTTTGAGTTCTATACACATCACCACCAATGTCCATAACCACAGTCCTGCTGTTTGCAGTGTTGGTGGCCCTATACGAAGAGACAGAGAAACCTAATAATGCTTTGGAGTATCCTTTGTCTTGGTTTGGTAATACTCCAAATTGATATAACAGAAGCGTCTTAAACTAACTGATCTTATTGATGGGTCCTGTCATTTTTAATTTAATTTGTGATGAGAGATGCATGTATGTAGAACAAACATGCATCTCTGACAAAGGCTCTATTTGTGGTATTTCTATCTGCACAGGTCAAGAATGTTTTCGTACTGAACATGGCCCATGTAGGCCTAGTCAGTCATTGGGTGGGGAAATTACCTTGACCAAAGTCTGGTGACTACAGCCCCCCGGCAACTCGGTCAAGGGTAGAGTTTGTCTACATCACAAAATCCGCATCTACAATTGTGGTTGTGCATGTGATGTCTTTAAAATCTCCATCCCTAACTATAAAATTTTCTGACAAGATAGAATTGCCAAAGGGGGCGTAGTTAGCTTGCAGAGTTCTGTCATACTATCCAAGTCTGTGCCCAAACAATTTGAGCTTCTACTTTTAAAAATACACCTTTCCAGAAACAATTCTCTCACCGTTGCCGCTTGTTATAGACCCTTCAGCCCCCAGCTGTGCCCTGGACACCATATGTGAATTGATCGGGCCCCCATCTATCTTAAGAGTTTGTACGGTTAGGCAACCTACACTGGGACATGCTTAACACCCCGGCCGTCCTACAATCTAAACTAGATGCCCTCAATCTCACACACATTATCATGGAACCTACCAGGTACAACCCTCAATCCATAACCTTGGGCACCCTCTTAGATATCATCCTGACCAACTTGCCCTCTAAATACACCTCTGCTGTCTTCAACCAAGATCTCAGCGATCACTGCCTCATTGCCTGTGTGTGTAATGACCAGCGGTCAAACGACCACCACGCATCACTGTCAAACGCTCCCTAAAACACTTCAGCGAGAAGGCCTTTCTAATCAACCTGGCAAGGGTATCCTGGAAAGATATTGACCTCATCCCGTCAGTAGAGGATGCCTGGGTTCTCTTCAAAAGTGTGTTCCTTACCATCTTAAATAAGCATGCCACATTCCAAAAAATGTAGAACTAAGAACAGATACAGCCCTTGGTTCACTCCAGACTTGACTGCCCTTAACCAGCACAAAAACATCCTGTGGCATTCTGCATCAGCATTGAATAGCCCCCACAATATGCAACATTTCGGGGAAGTCAGGAACCAATATACTCAGTCAGTTAAGAAAGCTAAGGCTAGCTTTTTCAAACAGAAATTTGCTTCCTGTAGAACTGATTCCAAAACGTTTTGGGACATTATAAAGTCCATGGAGAATAAGAGCACCTTCTCCCAGCTGCCCACTGCACTGAGGATAGGAAACACTGTCACTACTAAAGGTCGACCGATTAATCGGATAGGCCGATTTAATTAGGGCCGATCTTGAAGTTTTCATAACAATCGGAAATCGGTATTTTTGGACACTAATTTCGCCGATATAAAATAAAAAATATAACTTTTTATTTTTTAATTTTTTTACACCTTTTATTTATCCTTTATTTAACTAGGCAAGTCCGTTAAGAACACCTTTTTATTTTCAATGACGGCCTAGGAACGGTGGGTTAACTGCCTTGTTCAGGGGCAGAATGACAGATTTTTACCTTGTCAGCTCGGGGATTCAATCTTGCAACCTTACAGTTAACTAGTCCAACGCTCTAATCACCTGATTACATTGCACTCCACGAGGAGACTGCCTATTATGCGAATGCAGTAAGAAGCCAAGGTAAGTTGCTAGCTAGCATTAAACTTATAAAAATTCCATCAATCATAATCACTAGTTAACTACACATGGTTGATGATATTACTAGTTTATCTAGCGTGTCCTGCGTTGCATATAATCGATGCAGTGCGTATTCGCGAAAAAGGACTGTTTTGCTCCAATGTGTACCATAAACATAACCATAAACATCAATGCCTTTCTTAAAATCAAAACACAAGTATATATTTTTAAACCTGCATATTTAGTTAATATTGCCTGCTAACCTGGCTCGTTGTGAACTCTGAAGACTTTCTTCCTAACAAAGACAGCCAACTTCGCCAAACGGGGGATGATTTAACAAAAGGGCATTTGCGAAAAAAGCACAATCGTTGCACGACTGTACCTAACCATAAACATCAATGCCTTTCTTAAAATCAATGCACAGACGTATATATTTTTAAACCTGCATATTTAGCTAAAAGAAATCCAGGTTTGCAGGCAATGTTAACCAGGTGAAATTGTGTTACTTCTCTTGCGTTCATTGCACACAGAGTCAGAGAATATGCAACAGTTTGGGCTGCCTAATTTGCCAGAATTTTACATAATTATGACTTAACATTGAAGGTTGTGCAATGTAACAGGAATATTTAGACTTATGGATGCCACCCGTTAGATAAAATACGGAACGGTTCCGTATTTCACTGACAGAATAAACGTCTAGTTTTCGAGATGATATTTTCCGGAATCTACCATATTAATGACCTAAGGCTTGTACTTCTGTGTGTTATTAAGTCTATGATTTGATAGAGCAGTCTGACTGAGCGGTGGTAGGCAGCAGCAGGCTCGTAAGCATTCATTCAAACAGCACTTTCGTGCGTTTTGCCAGCAGCTCTGCTTCAAGCATTGCGCTGTTTGACTTCAAGCCTATCAACTCCCGAGATTAGGCTGGTGTAACCGATGTGAAATAGCTAGCTACAGTGCCTTGCGAAAGTATTCGGCCCCCTTGAACTTTGCGAAGTTTTGCCACATTTCAGGCTTCAAACATAAAGATATAAAACTGTATTTTTTTGTGAAGAATCAACAACAAGTGGGACACAATCATGAAGTGGAACGACATTTATTGGATATTTCAAACTTTTTTAACAAATCAAAAACTGAAAAATTGGGCGTGCAAAATTATTCAGCCCTTTTACTTTCAGTGCAGCAAACTCTCTCCAGAAGTTCAGTGAGGATCTCTGAATGATCCAATGTTGACCTAAATGACTAATGATGATAAATACAATCCACCTGTGTGTAATCAAGTCTCCGTATAAATGCACCTGCACTGTGATAGTCTCAGAGGTCCGTTAAAAGCGCAGAGAGCATCATGAAGAACAAGGAACACACCAGGCAGGTCCGAGATACTGTTGTGAAGAAGTTTAAAGCCGGATTTGGATACAAAAAGATTTCCCAAGCTTTAAACATCCCAAGGAGCACTGTGCAAGCGATAATATTGAAATGGAAGGAGTATCAGACCACTGCAAATCTACCAAGACCTGGCCGTCCCTCTAAACTTTCAGCTCATACAAAGAGAAGACGGGTCAGAGATGCAGCCAAGAGGCCCATGATCACTCTGGATGAACTGCAGAGATCTACAGCTGAGGTGGGAGACTCTGTCCATAGGACAACAATCAGTCGTATATTGCACAAATCTGGCCTTTATGGAAGAGTGGCAAGAAGAAAGCCATTTCTTAAAGATATCCATAAAAAGTGTTGTTTAAAGTTTGCCACAAGCCACCTGGGCGACACACCAAACATGTGGAAGAAGGTGCTCTGGTCAGATGAAACCAAAATTGAACTTTTTGGCAACAATGCAAAACGTTATGTTTGGCGTAAAAGCAACACAGCTGAACACACCATCCCCACTGTCAAACATGGTGGTGGCAGCATCATGGTTTGGGCCTGCTTTTCTTCAGCAGGGACAGGGAAGATGGTTAAAATTAATGGGAAGATGGATGGAGCCAAATACAGGACCATTCTGGAAGAAAACCTGATGGAGTCTGCAAAAGACCTGAGACTGAGACTTGTCTTCCAACAAGACAATGATCCAAAACATAAAGCAAAATCTACACTGGAATGGTTCAAAAATAAACATATCCAGGTGTTAGAATGGCCAAGTCAAAGTCCAGACCTGAATCCAATCGAGAATCTGTGGAAAGAACTGAAAACTGCTGTTCACAAATGCTCTCCATCCAACCTCACTGAGCTCGAGCTGTTTTGCAAGGAGGAATGGGAAACAATTTCAGTCTCTCGATGTGCAAAACTGATAGACATACCCCAAGCGACTTACAGCTGTAATCGCAGCAAAAGGTGGCGCTACAAAGTATTAACTTAAGGGGGCTGAATAATTTTGCACGCCCAATTTTTCAGTTTTTGATTTGTTAAAAAAGTTTTAAATATCCAATAAATGTCGTTCCACTTCATGATTGTGTCCCACTTGTTGTTGATTCTTCACAAAAAAATACAGTTTTATATCTTTATGTTTGAAGCCTGAAATGTGGCAAAAGGTCGCAAAGTTCAAGGGGGCCGAATACTTTCGCAAGGCACTGTAGTTAGCGGGGTGCATGCTAATAGCGTTTCAAACATCACTCGCTCTGAGACTTGGAGTAGTTATTCACCTTGCTCTGCATGGGTAACGATGCTTCGAGGATGGCTGTTGACAATGTGTTCCTGGTTCAAACCCAGGTAGGGGCGAGGAGTGGGACGGAAGCTATACTGTTACACTGGCAATACTAAAGCGCCTATAAGAACATCCAATAGTCAAAGGTATATGAAATACAAATGGTATAGAGAGAAATAGTCCTATAATAACTACAACCTAAAACTTCTTACCTGAGAATATTGAAGACTCATGTTAAAAGGAACCACCAGCTTTCATATGTTCTCATGTTCTGAGCAAGGAACTTAAACGTTAGCTTTTTTACATGGCACATATTGGACTTTTACTTTCTTCTCCAACACTTTGTTTTTGCATTATTTAAACCAAATTGAACATGTTTCATTATTTATTTGAGGCTAAATTGATTTTATTGATGTATTATATTAAGTTAAAATGAGTGTTCATTCAGTATTGTTGTAATTGTCCGATTAATCGGTATCGGCTTTTTTTGGTCCTCCAATAATCGGTATCGGCGTTGAAAAATCATAATCGGTCGACCTCTAGTCACTACCGATAAATACCGATAATCCATAATTTCGATGAGCATTTTTCTACGGCTGGCCATACTTTCCACCTGGCTACCCCTACCCCGGCCAACATCTCAGCACCCCCTGCAGCAGCTTGCCCAAGCCCCCCCCCTGCTTCTCCTTCACCCAAATCCAGACAGCTGATGTTCTGAAAGAGTGGAAAAATCTGGATCCCTACAAATCAGCTGGACAAGACAATCTGGACCCTTTCTTTCTAAAATGATCCACCGGTCATCCCCCTCTTCAAAGGGGGAGACACTCTAGACCCAAACTGTTAGACCTATATCCATCCTGCCCTGCCCTTCCCTGCATTCTTATCGGCAGACTCCATAACCTTGGCTTCTCAAATCACTTCCTTGCCAATTTCACAAACTACTTTTCGGAGTTCATTGTGTCAAATTGGAGGGCCTGTTGTCCGGCCCTCTGGCAGTCTCTATGGGGGTGCCACAGGGTTCAATTCTCGGACAGACTCTTTTCTCTGTATATATCAATGATGTCGCTCTTGCAGCGGGTGATTCTCTGATCCAACTCTACGCAGACGACACCATTCTGTATACATCTGGCCCTTCTTTGGAGGCCACTCCTTCCGTGGCCTCTAATTGCTTTTAAATGCTGGTAAAACTAAGTGCATGCTCTTCAACCGATTGCTGCCCGCACCCTCCCGCCTGACTAGCATCACTACCCTGGACAATTCTGACTTTGAATACGTGGACAACTACAAATACCTGGGTGTCTGGTTAGACTAAACTTTCCTTCCAGACTCACATTAAACATCTCCAATCCAAAATTAAATCTAGAATCGGCTTCCTATTTCGCAGCAAAGCTTCGTAAAACGGACTATCCTACTGATCCTTGACTTTGGCGATGTGATTTACAAAATAGCCTCCAACACTCTACTCAGCAAATTGGATGCAGTCTATCACCGTGCAATCCGTTCTGTCACCAAAGCCCCATATACTACCCACCACTGCGACCTATATACTCTCGTTGGCTGGCCCTCACTACATATTCATCGCCAAACCCACTGGCTCCAGGTCAGCTATAAAACTTTGCTAGGTAAAGCTCCGCCTTATCTCGGCTCACTGGTCACCATAACACCCACCCGAAGCACGCGCTCCAGCGGTTATATTTCTCTGGTCACCCCCCGCCTTTCCTTCCAGTACTCTGCTGCCAATGACTGGAATGAATTGCAAAAATCACTGAAGCTGGAGTCTAACTTTAAGCATCAGCTGTCAGAGCAGCTTACAGATCACTGTACCTGTACACAGCCAATCTGTAAATAGCACACCCAACTACCTCATCCCCATGTTATTACTTACCCTCTTGCTCTTTTGCACCCAAGTATCTCTACTTGCACATCATCTGCACAGCTATCACTCCAGTGTTAATGCTAAATTGTAATTATGTCGCCTCTATGGCCTATTTATTGCCTACCTCCCTACTCTTCTACATTTGCACACACTGTACATATATTTTTCTATTGTGTTATTGACTGTACGTTTAACTCTTTTGTTTTTGTCGCTTTGCTTTATCTTGGCCAGTTCACAGTAAATGAGAACTTGTTCTCAACTGACCTACCTGGTTAAAAAAAAGGTTAAATTAAAAAATAAGAGTTTAGAATGTGCCAGTGGCTGGTCTAGTGGTAGAGCTGCTACCCCTAGACCACACATTGCCTCTGGAAGAGAACTCGATCACATTCCATTCTATGCACCATCAGCTCTATCTCATCTCAATAACTTATTCACTGTATCTAACAACAAGAAAGAGTTAGAATAGCCTTCACCTAAACACAGCTTTCTAAAGCATCACCTTGGTGTGGCTGGTGTGGAGACAGCAGATGCCGAGACCCTCCGTTTGGGGGTGTCTGAGCTACAGCAGAAGTGTGATCTGCTCATGGAGGAAAACAAAGAACTCAGAAAGAGGGTCAGCAGCATTGCTGGATAATTAAATATTTTTCCTGAATTGCAAGGGGTGGTTTCAGGACACTGATTTAGCCTAGGCTTGGACTAGAAAGCATTTTCAATCAAGTTTTATTTTTAAATGTTTTTGTCCCTGCTTTTAAGTCCAGTCCTACGCGTAATCTTTGTCTGGGAAGCCATCCCAAATGCCTGAAAATGTCAAATCTCGGTACCTTGCAAATAGCTGAATTTGCTCTACCTTGTTTTATAGCTTCTGCAGTATGAACCAACACCTGAGGATGGAGCAGCGGAGTAATGTAGTTGGTTGAATTGTTATATTTTTTTCACTGTTTGGAAGGGGCGCTTAATGTAAAGCCATCATTTCTTTATAGTGTGTGTGTGATATATATATATATATATATATATATAACACTTCATTATTAAGGCAACGTAATTTTGTTTAAGTAGTAAATGTGGCTTCTTTGTACAGGCACCTCCTTTATTACCATTATCTCCAATTTAAGTCAATAAATACTCTTGCAGGAAATATTTCTCATGGAATTTATTTTCGTTGATTTACATTTTACAGTATCTATACTGAACAAAAATATAAATGTAATGATTTTACTTAGTTACAGTTCATATAAGGAAATCTGTCAATTGAAATTCATTAGGCCCTAATCTATGGATTTCACTTGACTTGGAAGCTCCAATCAGAATGAGTTTTTCCCCACAGAAGGGCTTTGTTACAGACAGACATACTCCTCACCACCCCTCTGACGATCCCGCAGGTGACTAAGCCGGAATGCAGAGGTCCTGGGCTGGCGTAGTTACATGTGGTCTGCGGTTGTGAGGCCGTTTGGACGTACTGCCAAATTCTCTAAAATGACAGAGGCAGCTTATGGTAGAGAAATGAACATTAAATTCACTGGCAACAGCTCTGGTGGACATTCCTGCAGTCAGCATGTCAATTGCACTTGAGACATCTGTGGCATTTGTCCCAAGCACAAGGTGCACTGGTGTAATAACCATGCTGACTAACAGGGATGTAAACCAACTTATGTTCAACATTTGAGCAAAATAAGCTTTTTGTGCGTTTGGCAAATTTCAGGGATTTAAAAAAAAATTCAGCTCATGAAACACGGGACCAACACTACATGCTGCGTTTTTTATATTTTTGTTCAGTTTAGATGGATTCCCAACAACTGATACTTGCCCCTTATTTCAATGCCAAAAAAACAGGGCCATAGTAGACATTACTGCTTCTAACCTGTGGTGGGGTTTAAAAATGTTACTTTAAGTCAATGTTCTTGCCTGTCTCTGTTTGGATTGATATTTTAACCCATACCGTAGGGAAATGATTAGATTAATTTAAGAAATTCAAGAATATTTGTACTTTATTTTATAGAGGAAGTAATACAATTGTGAAAACAAATCAATGTTCAGTAAAAATATATATTTTTTTATATAATCCCCTACCACAGCACCATAAATATGTATAATTTACATTGTCAAATGATCAGTGGGCTTTGGGCCACAATATCAATGCTATTTGAGGACGGAGGACATCTGCAGTAATCCGGCCTGGGGGGGGGGGGGGGGGGGAACTAGTTGAGTAATATGCAACTCGTTTATTATTCCTTAGCCAAAGTCCTTGCAGTAGTGGGTTTTCAATTACAGTTCAACTCTAACTGTATTTTATTATAGTGGATAGTATTAAATACATTTGACCAGTACATCATGAGCAAAGAAACGATTAATTGGACTGATACTAAAATGGATCGTAATGTCGCTGACAAAATATCCTGATTAGTTTGGTAGCTAGTGAACTCCAGCCACCAATTTCAACTGGGGAAAGTCAAATTCTGAACGGAATTTTAAAAAGTGCAATACCACAGACTAAATGCTCTTTGTTCATTACTACAAAATGCACCTTTTTTTTTATGGTACAGTATATTTGACAAAAAAGCAATGCTGTAAACATGACACGGACGGGGCTATACTTTTTCGTTCAAACAGTTTTATCCTGCTTCAAGGTGTAGTTCACTATTTTACAACTTGATGTTAGGTAGTGCTTCACCCTGAAAGTAGTGGGTCAAGAGAAACTGTAAATCTTTAAACAGCCATTACAAACCTCAATTAATTTTAACCATCAAAAGCTAACAATCAATGGAAGTGATGGGGGAATGTGAGCATAGCCTAACACTGTAACAGTTTCTTGTGAAATGAGTTTAATAGCCTAACTCTTAGATCTGCAGGTCGCCTGGAGCTCGTCTGCTTGTGGCGTTACTTGCCAATGACATATGGCGGTTGGGAGAGCAGACAGGAGGACTGTTGCCATCGTGGCTGTGCCGGGACGCAGACCTCAGCTCTCCTATTGAGTCCGGGCTATGAGGTCTGCTCATTCTCTTGAGGTCCGGCTTAGAGAAGGCCCTGGCTCTGCTGGCAGCTAAGCTGCAGCGTGGCTTCATTCTTATTGTCCCAGGGTAGGAGTCCCCACTATTTGAGCCATTCCCTTCCACCACTGTGGAACAGTTCCATGGGGCACTGACCCGTCGTGGTTTCCTCACAATGACCGAAAGGGTCGGACATGAGGAGGCATCTACCCCGGGGTACTCAGAGCCCTGTGAATTGAAGCCCACATGGTGGGGGAGATGGGCGAGAGGATCTACGTGGCAGGGTAGAGGATCCATGTGATAGGGTCGAGGGTGCATGACAAGGTCCTCTGGCTCATCCACATAGGGAGACCGAGTCATCTCACTGCTGGTGTTTGAGTTGCTGTTGTGCTCAGTAGGACTTGGCAACACTCCCTCCTTACTGTCTGTATTGTGGCTGTCAGTACCTGGCTTGACTCCAGGGTCCCCCTGAATGGGAACAAAGGCAGAAGAGGCATTGAGGGGATACGTGGGTCCATTACCCTGCTTCTCTAGCAGGAATGTGTACCCACTCTGTGCTGTGTGGATAGTAGGCTTGGGGCCCACAGAGGTGGCCCCCATGTTAACCTGTTGCACAACAGAGTTTCTTTTGGACTTGCTAACATAGTAGTCATCCAGGTCATCCTTGAGATGTGTTTGATAGGCCAGGATGCCCTTCTTGAGCTTCTTGTAGCTCAGGTGCATGATCTCCAAGAGGCTGAGGAAGAGGGACACGGCGGCGATGCCCTGCATGAACATCATGAATATGTTTTTTTCCGTGGGCCTGGAGACAAAGCAGTCCACCACATTTGGGCAGGGCTCCCTCTTGCACTTAAATAGAGGGTCCAGGTGGTGGCCATAAAGGAGGTACTGGCACAGCATGAAGCCCACCTCCACCACAGACCGAGTGATGATGTGGGCCACGTAGGTCTGTAGCAGGGACCCCCTCAGCGGGGCCTTGTTGAGCTTCCCCAGATCCAGTTGTCTCATCTCCCTCTCGATACGTCTCCGCACCTCAATCAGCTCCACTTCCACCGCCTCCAGCTCCCGACGCAGAGCCGCCTTTTTAGTGTGACGCGTCTTCTCCAGAGCTCGCAGCTGGTAGATGGCGTGGCCCATGTAAACCAGAGAGGGCGAGGAGACGAAGATGACCTGGAGAACCCAGTAGCGGATGAGAGAGATGGGGAAGGCTCGGTCGTAGCACACATTGCGGCACCCTGGCTGTTCTGTGTTGCAGATGAAGTCGGCCTGCTCATCGTTCCACACGCCTTCTGCAGCAACGCCAAGTGCTAGCATCCGGAAGATGAAGAGGATGGTCAGCCAGGTCTTTCCCACCATGGTAGAGTGGATATGCACTTCCTCCAAGATCCCACCGAGGAAGTTCCAATCTCCCATCTTCACACGGGTTTTGCTTATTGACGGGAAAAGGTCTTTGTTACTTTAAAAGCAGAGACAATATGGAAATGGAATGTCAAAGTTTAGTGTATGGTGAGGTCAATAATAATACATAGCACAATGTTCACAGAATTCCTGGCTTCATTTGATTATATGAATTAGTATTGATGATGATGACGATCATTACAATGATTGGTAATTGAAGAAAAAATATAGAATATTAATATTTAGCCTGCCATTGATTCAGGTTTATTGGACAAAAAAAAGAAATTGGGACATGTGTAATGGATATAGGAGACGATAGCAGCGGGAAGTAGTTTGGGGGTGCCTGCGCTGAAGACTTCTATATCGGTCCACTAATAAACCTATAAAAGGTTATTTTTTACAATTAAATGCATTTGGGTGTTTAACAGCATTTGTAACTCGAGTCTGATAATTGTCTGTACAAAATAATTTATCTGATAATACTTGTGGAATATGAAAGTACTTGCTTAAGATGTTTTCCAGTTTCTTGAATTACTTTGTAAATGCAAATGATTTCTGTGGAAACTGAAATGGTCTACTCATTCCTTTTCCATTTTAGTAGCTGCTCTTATCCAGAGCAATTTACAGTAGTTAGTGCATACATGTTCATGCTGGTCGCCCATGGGAATCGAACCCACAATCCTAGCATTGCAAGGGCTCTGCTCTACCAACTGAGCCACATCGCATCAAAAATAACTTGTTTTTCTTCATGCTCAGTCTACAGGTACAAACCTAGATGAACAGCCTATTTATATTAATTGGTTTGTAAGGATGGTAAATTAATTCTGCTCAAAAAGTGGTTGTTTTCCATGTTATTTGATCAAGAAAAATATTTAATTTGACGTGAATGTTTTGTCTGTCCATAATTTGGCACCTTTTAATGTAAATGTTTGAGGACAGGGTTTTGTTGTTTCTGGATTGCATTAGAATGACAATCCACAGAGAAAGGGACAGGGCAAAAATTATTAGAATATGGCAAATATCAGTACATTTTTGCATCCTATCCATGCTTGCTTTCCAGTGCTAGCTGAGACAGGAAATAGATAGGCTGTCGACAATTTATTTATGCGCAATTTGTCTAAATGGCTGATGGAAACACTTCAATAGAAACACTGACGTCATTACGTCCAGCTGTTTTCGTCAACACAATAATTAAATGGCAACACACCCTAGCAGGCAATTGCCGCATCGATTTTCTATGCGAACTTTCTAAATGTCGAAAAAAAAAATCGCTGGACAAGTTAATGGAAACATGATGATCATTTTGTCCTAATTATAATGATAATATAATTAGGTAACACAATATCAAATAAAATTATCATCAATAACATTAAGCTGTTATATCATTCATATTTAGCCTATTTGCAGACCAGTTAATTGCATAATTTACAAGTTACAGAGAAAAAAATCAATGCGAATGACAATCATCAAAATGTAGTTCTCTTTGAGAGTTTAAGTCAGGAGACCTCTGCTGGGAAAATAATGTATTCATTCATATGTTAAAACTCAATCTAAAATAACACAAATAAACGTACCTTTCATTTGGGAAATAAGATGTACATAAACAGAAACGTTTTACCAAAATATTCGTACGTTCGATGCAGTCCCGTGCTCATTGTCAATCTCTTTATATTTATCAGAAAAAATGCATATGCCCTCATTAAGATGGGCTACAATCCCGACCCTGATGAAATGAAAACAAAATAAAAGCCAGCCTGTGGCTTTAGTTGGTAAGAACTATATAGGCTGCCAAGATAAATCAATTGTACTATTTGTTGTCGTTTACCTTGCAGCTGTATGCATAGACTGCGGGTGGTGGGGGGCCCTGTGCGTCATCGGGCGATGGGGGGACCGTCAAAAAATATTCAATAGTTTTTCTATTTGAGGCTGCTCCTAGAGGACCTAGAACCCATGGTGACCTTCGGTGGCGCTCTGCCCGGTGATGCCTGTGGAATATGATGTGGTGTTTATGGTACACCGACACTGAGCCAGAGCATTTCCCCCAGTAGCTCTGAGTGCATGTCGGAGGGGTTCCTGTAGTTACATAAAACATCTACAAAGTCAAATATACTGTGTCTGAATTGGATTAACTAGCCTGCCGGTGGTTACTAAAAGTGATGCCTACTTTGGGAACAAGTAGAAAACAATTAGAAACATCCTCAATTCAAAGCATTTTGAATATCTCCTCCCCGAATGTGTACTCTTCTTAATTAATGTATTTAAATTCTAGTAGTTGATTGGTCAGGATTATGTTGCAGAATTAATCAATTTGGAGAATGATAGTTCAGTCAAACTCAAATCTCAACAAACTACTGTGTTGGTAACAATTGTAGAATGTGTAAAAAATTGTATGTTTCATAGTGAGACAGACTGAACAGGAAAGCTCATTGTCTTTCATTCATCCATGGGTAGCTGTATTGCACAATACCTGTCAACCATTTTCTCAGTTTGTTGCCCAAGGCAATGATAGCCACACACCATCAATCAATGAGCTTCGGAATGAACCTGCTGAAACCTACAACCATACAGTAAAGCATACTCAATCATTTTTTTGTACATTTCCCAAACACAATTTAACACAATACTGGCACATAATCATGGAGATATCAACGCTACAGGTTTCAAACCTGCCATAAAGACAGGCTGCAATTATTTGTATTTTGTTTAACAAAACTGTCCACATATAATGTATCTTACCTTGTTCTGCAATGTCAAATATGTCTAAATATGTTTACAAGCAGCTTATCTATCTTCCACCTCCAATTAAAGTGATATTTCTAGTCATAGTTGATCCTCAAAACAAATGTATTCTATCCCAGTCATTTATTCCACTGGCTTTTAAAGTATTTTTAATGTGTGTTTTTGTTCTACATTGTTATTTTTAGTATTACATTGTTATTTTTAGTATTACATTGTTATTGATTACTGCATTGCTGGGTTTAGAGCTTGCAAGAAAGGTATTTCACTGTAGTGCAGGTGACATTAAAACTTGAAACTAAAATTTGAATCCCACACCAATATATATATATTTTTTAAGTGCTTGGATATTGGATGAAATGTGGGGAATTATAAAGGAAACATGTATATGTGATGTACACAACTTTATTAGTGTATATACATATTATAAATAGCATTTAATCACAAATGTACTATAAAAGACTGATTCTAATATGTTCACTTCATAATTCAAGGGATTTGGGTCCAGGGCCTATATTTTTGTCTCTTAGTTGCTCTTCACATATACAAGTCCAAGTGAATGCGTGTCATACTATATGAGAGCATTTCCACAATGGCACACTACACTTTTGGATCAATACATTTTCTCCGTCCTGAGGATCAATAGGTTATGTCCGATTTCATACATGGATGACTCCATGAATCAAATTAATATGGTCACCCCAGCTATTGCATGTTTTTTATTCTATTTATAGGAAATGAATGGGTATGGCTTGTTGGCAGGTTTGATTTTGTTGACTGCCCGGTGGCCTATTAATACTGCTTGAAGCAGCCAATCCAGGCCCTTTTTGAGTTTCAATGAGGTAAGAGCACCCTATTATGCAATTTATGTGTGTGAAAAAAGGCTGCCTCAAGGCTGGCTCTCTTTGCCACTGAAATATGGTAAAGCCATATGAACATTTGAAGTTACTGTACATGAAGTTTGTCTGGATGTCGCTGTCTGTTTTAGCTTAATCTACTATTGTTATTCTCTTATAGAGCTTGCAGCTTGTAGTCCTAAAAAACGGAAATGAGTTAGCATTTTCTACCCGTTTCATTGGCCATTCCTGTTGGGGAAATGAATGGGGTTTTGAGATAAAAGCTGAAAATAAGGTCTCCTATGATTGTGTTTACAAACCTTTTCAGTGTCAATCCAAAAACCATACAGAAACATATCCCCATAGGGTTTGGCCAATGAGTCATGGAAGAGTTAGCGCCTTCAAAAAGAAACCATTAATATTGCAGCTTTGGAGTGGTCGAAAACAGAAATTGATACGCGTATAGCTCAAATATCGTTGTGATTGGTAGACTGGAGTTTCCTGTTGTGTAAATTGTAAAGAAAACAAGCCTGAAATCTAGGAATTTTCTCTCCCTCATACCAATTGTTCAGCAATCAGAACTGTGTACTTGGACAGTAAATTGAATGTATTCCACGCTTTTGATTTTAATTTATGGTTGTTTCATGGTCTGATATTCTCCATAACTATGAACAATGTGCTTTATACTACTCAGAATGGCCCCCTGGTACTCCATTTGCTACAATGTTACACCTGTGTGACATGACCCGTATTAGGCTTACTTCATTTACTCTCACAAGAATTACATTCAAAATGATTCTCTTCAAATCAAGTATTTATTCAATGGTATAATTGTGTTCAACAAAACTGACCTTAAAACACAGTAGTTAGGACAATATTTTTGTAAAGATTCAGGGTATTATTTTGGTAAAAAGGTGATAGAGCTTCTTGTACAGCAGAGAGCAACTCAATCCACAACACAACTGGAGAATTAAAAATAAATCAAATGGCATGTCTTAATGGTAGGCAGTTTATGCAGACACACAGTTTACATTTGAATGGTGAAAATCTGTTCTTTCGACTTCAACCCATCCATTAAGGCGTACATTCCCTGTATTCAGTGGTGTGATGTGTAACACAACGTAATCCCTCCTCACCAAATCACAGAACACACCACCTGTACTACAGGGTCACCTAACTAAACTCTCCCCAAAAAATATCACAGTAAACTCATTTGATATAAAATCACAAGTAATCATTCAATAAATCAAATATACAAAAAGAGAGTACATAGGGCCAGCTACAGAATAAAAACATTGCGCAATTGGAACTCCACTCATTGTAAACCTCAAGGGCCCAGGCATATTGTAGCCAATTCAGGGGGAGGGGTAGCCATTTCACCAAGAGAGCCAAACCTTTTGATGAGGTTGCTAGGTGTTGGGTTAAGGTCACTACCAGAATCAAGTCTATACATATGTTTTATTCCAAACCAAGAGGTGACTGCAGTTACACACATTTCAGCCTCCATTTTTTGCTGGCTTATAACAAAAACCCTCATCCAGTCTATCCCTGTAAGAAGGATCATAACTAGTAAACAATTGAGCTCTTCCATCCATGTTTGATTTTCTTGGGAGTAATAGCCTGCATATTTTACAAAGAGCTCAGTATACCGACACACACTCTGTGTTGGCATCTCCTCAATTGCAGAATAATCTGGTAGAATGTCTAAGAAGAACCCTAAAATATGTAAAACAAGGGTATCACCCAAAACAACTGTACAAAATATGTATAAAGAAAAGCAAAACTGCAATTGCCTGTAGTACACAAGTTCCACTGTATAATATACCATTTACATAAAGCGCAAATAACTTTCATTTCTAAAATCAAAAGAAAACCACCTTTTCAAGTATGTTTTGTGAAAATAAAAAAAATGTAAAAAGGCATGTAGGGTTAAATGCTGCAGCAGTGAGTTTTGGCAGGTTAAATTGAACAGTGACGTCAGCCCAGCTTTCCACAACCCTTGAAAAGGCAAGTCCACTATCCATCTCCCAAAGAGCACATCCACACAAGTACAGTACAACTCAGACTCAGAATATTGAGTGTTTTAAAAGGAAATTCATGTCACTGAAGTAGTGAAGAAAAACTTGGAGATTGAACGCAGCAGTCTTGAGGTGAGCGCAGGTAGCTTACTGTTAAGAGTTCATGAGACATCTGAAAAATAGAAACAAAATGTTGATTTAAAACAGGCACTGGGGGAACCGAGGATAAAAAGTTTGTGCGTGTTTCGATTATCGTTGGAACTCACAGCTGGAGGGTCTAGCGCTATATTGTCGCATGATCTGGTCATGTGTGAACTTCACAAACGATTCATATTGTTCTGGGAAGGAACCAAAAACATAAAAATGATCTACGAGTCATCATACCATGAGATGGCCGGTATTCATAAAGCGTCTCAGAGTAGGAGTGCCGATCTAGGATCAGGTCGCCCATGTTCATGTAATATTATTCATTATGATCCAATAGCCAAAACAGATCCTAGATCAGTGCCGATCCTACTCAGATGCTTTATGAATACGGGCCCATACCTGTAATAAGGAAGTCTGAGTCAGCATACCCGCCAGCTTAGTGTTCAGGATCTGTTCATACTCTTCACAGATGGTCTCCTCGTGGTCCTTGAGGATTCGTTCACACAGGGAGCCTACCTGGCGCAATGTGAAGCAGGGCTGGTCCCTCTTCATAGACACTCCTGGGGAAACCATAACATGACAAGGAATGAGCTTTTGTCTGACAACTGCATACACAATCTGGTTAAAAAAAGATACACCCAATTAGGTCTGGTTTACTTCTGCAAGTGTTGAGACATTGAGAATAAACAACAAATGCAAAGGTGAGTGTGAGTCATCTTTTCTTAAGAATTTTACTTTGTGGCTCTTCTTCCCCACACCACAAACAAGAGACAGCACGGTGAGTTGACTGTTATTCACCCTTATAGTAAGTTTATTTGTAATCAGATGCTGACAGCATCTTCAGCTTCGTGAGGGCTAACTGCTTGAAAACAGACCTGATGGGGAGCTTGGTGCCATGAAACCAGAGCTTTGTCCTTGGCCATCACTTGGAGTCTGGGACTCACTCTGGTTGAAGGCCTCCTCAAGTTGGCACCGTCGCTGGTAACGGCTATATTCTTGCCTAAGATTCTGGACAATCTGCTCTGTGGATGGAAAAACAACTAAAGTCAGCTTAACATGGTTGGCTTACCCTGGAAAGGGTGTTTCCTCAGGCAACAGCCCAGGCCTCATATCTATATTGGGTGTGACGAAGCATGAAACATGGTCACATAGCCATGCACCCAATCAACCTATCAAACACATGATCAACTTGGTACCTGGATGGAAGCATGAATGATTTCCTAGCCAGGTATTATCATCAACTTGAAGCTACGCTGTTATACAGGATAACTATGTTATTTACAATCAGGACTGGGTTCATTCTGGACAACTAGAGAGTGGGTAACGTTAGTTAGCTATATGCCTATCTAGAACATCATGTTAGTTTTTCTTCAATGTTTGGCCTACTAACTACAACCTGTAAATCGGGTTCATTATTAGATAACGTTAGCTAGATAGCCTGCTAAATGATAATGTATGATCTCATATTTTACTATTCGCTACTTTCAGCCACTGCACTGGCGCTAGCTAGCTACAATGGCCACCATCTAACGTTAACTAATTAAAAAAATATATATATATTCAGGCAAACAAGTAACCTGGGGTAAGTCTATGTTCTCCTCCACAAGTTGATTGGGGAGACATCGAACTGTCACCGGTAGCAGAAAGCAGGTTACACCGCTTTGGCGAGGGGTTGACTGGGGTCCCTGGCAGAGGGTTGCACCTTCGCCGTTTTGGAGATTGAGGGCTGTGAAGGGCCTCAAACTCAATTGAACGCTTCAAAGTAGCTCCGCACGCCATGTTAGCTAATTTAGTCCAGAAAACAATGTTTTTCGGTCAGCAAAAAATTCGGATAGCTGCTAATAACGAGTAAATGAAGGTTATCAGTTTATCCGTCTTGTGCTTTCGTATGTTCTTATATCTTGCCGGTGTCTGGGAAATCGCTTATTCGCTAACACAGGCTTCGGCTAAATAAAAATGTGTTCAAGGAGCGTCTTCTTCCCTCGAGTTTAATGTACGATGTCACACCTTTACTTGCCTTTACCGCCACCCACTGGCACATTTTTTTTTTTTAACCTTTTATTTAACTAGGCAAGTCAGTTAATTAAGAACAAATTGTTATTTTCAAAGACGGCCTAGAAACAGTGGGTTAGCTGCCTTGTTCAGGAGCAGAACGATAGATTATTACCTTGTCAGCTCGGTGATTCAATCTTGCAACCTTTCGGTTACTAGTCCAACGCTCTAACCACTAGGCTACCTGCTCTTTATTTAACCGAGCAAAATTATTGATAATTATTATATTATTATCCTATAAGAGCTCTTTGTCACTTCCAAAGTGCCGGGTTGTGACAGAAACCCACACTCATTGTTATGTTTAATACACGTATCGAATAGTGTGTGTGGCAGGCTTACAATGATGGCAAAAAACAACCTTTGAGAGTGCGCTGACCCTGGTGCTAGAGAGGGTACCCAGCTGGAGGTTGAACGTTTGAAGGGGTACAGGGTTATACAAAGTTTGGAACCACTTTCTAGAGAAATAAAGGCACTTTATTTTCTAGAGAATTAAAGGCACGACAAACTATTGTAGGTAGCTACAATGCAATGCCATATGTCATAACCGGGGGTCACTCAACTGGTTGAGTATATTTAGGCCAGTATCTTCAAAATATGGTTCTGAACTAGTTAGTTATTTAGTGATGCATTTGTAACAAAGCATGATTTTTATTTGTCATATTTTGAATCTCATACCAGGTGACAAAGTAAAGTCAGCATGGTAGGTGGGGAAAGGAGCAACGTTCTATTACCATGTTCAGAGGACCATGTCAACACCCTGCAAAGCAGGGGTACGGAACCAGTCTGTTATCAAAATGGAAATGCAGCATCAAGGAGCAGTGTGACGGTTAATGGGGGATCATCCTAACTCTGCTCACAACAAGATGGCACAAGCAGAGACCAAGAACAATATCTATTTCTCCTGTATGACTAGTGGTGTTGTGTCTTCTGACTTCAACACACTGCTGGCTTCCCAGAGCCACAAGTTCAGAGAGCCGCCCATTCCTAGTGTTCTTCCAAAGCCACCCAGTCACTGGGTGTCACAATGAAACAATTGCATGCTAGCTTAAGAGCCTCCTCAAGGTCCAGTCCTAGTCTGAGATACCAGGGTTGTATTCATTAGTGCACATCGTAGCAAAATGTTTTGCAACAGGAAATCAAATCAAATCAAATCAAATCAAATTTTATTTGTCACATACACATGGTTAGCAGATGTTAATGCGAGTGTAGCGAAATGCTTGTGCTTCTAGTTCCGACAATGCAGTAATAACAAGTAATCTAACTAACAATTCCAAAACTACTGTCTTGTACACAGTGTAAGGGGATAAAGAATATGTACATAAGGATATATGAATGAGTGATGGTACAGAGCAGCATAGGCAAGATACAGTAGATGGTATCGGGTACAGTATGTACAAATGAGATGAGTATGTAAACAAAGTGGCATAGTATAGTATAAAGTGGCTAGTGATACATGTATTACATAAGGATACCGTCGATGATATAGAGTACAGTATATACGTATGCATATGAGATGAATAATGTAGGGTAAGTAACATTTATATAAGGTAGCATTGTTTAAAGTGGCTAGTGATATATTTACATCATTTCCCATCAATTCCCATTATTAAAGTGGCTGGAGTTGAGTCAGTGTCAGTGTGTTGGCAGCAGCCACTCAGTGTTAGTGGTGGCTGTTTAACAGTCTGATGGCCTTGAGATAGAAGCTGTTTTTCAGTCTCTCGGTCCCAGCTTTGATGCACCTGTACTGACCTCGCCTTCTGGATGATAGCGGGGTGAACAGGCAGTGGCTCGGGTGGTTGATGTCCTTGATGATCTTTATGGCCTTCCTGTGACATCGGGTGGTGTAGGTGTCCTGGAGGGCAGGTAGTTTGCCCCCGGTGATGCGTTGTGCAGACCTCACTACCCTCTGGAGAGCCTTACGGTTGAGGGCGGTGCAGTTGCCATACCAGGCGGTGATACAGCCCGCCAGGATGCTCTCGATTGTGCATCTGTATAAGTTTGTGAGTGCTTTTGGTGACAAGCCGAATTTCTTCAGCCTCCTGAGGTTGAAGAGGCGCTGCTGCGCCTTCTTCACGATACTGTCTGTGTGAGTGGACCAAATCAGTTTGTCTGTGATGTGTATGCCGAGGAACTTAAAACTTGCTACCCTCTCCACTACTGTTCCATCGATGTGGATAGGGGGGTGTTCCCTCTGCTGTTTCCTGAAGTCCACAATCATCTCCTTAGTTTTGTTGACGTTGAGTGTGAGGTTGTTTTCCTGACACCACACTCCGAGGGCCCTCACCTCCTCCCTGTAGGCCGTCTCATCGTTGTTGGTAATCAAGCCTGTGTAAACACACAGTTTTATTTGGTGAGTTCAGGTAGTTCCCTGTTTGGTTCCTAGTGAATACCACTCAGTTTAAGGTTCAGTGATGATTTAGCCTACTTATTGAGTCTTGTATTTTTATTCATTCTGGTCTGGAGATACACTTATTTATAACCAATTTTACAACATTCAGTTGATGCATTTATAGCATTCAGTTGACTGACTCACAACTGAACACATTGGCAATGGAAGTAAACTGGCAAGATGTCTGAAAGTAAATCTCATTTGAATAATCAGGTAAATTGCCAATATGCCTATATTGATTAATTATTTTCTGGTAGGAAGAGGATGAGTGTGGCACATACAGTACAAACCTTTCATAGAATCTATATGCTGTATCATTTTCTAATGCTCCACATCATTTATAATGAACAAAAATATAAAAATATATATTTCAAAGATTTTACAGTTCATATAAGTTCATATAAGGCAATCAGTCAATTGGAATAAATTCATTAGGCCCTAATGTACAGATTTCACATGACTGGAAATACAGATATGCATCTGTTGGTCACAGATACCTTTAAAAAAACATTTAAAAAGTAGGGGCGAGGATCAGAAAACCAGTCAGTATCTGGTGTGATCCCCATTTGCGTCATGCAGCGCGACACATCTCCTTCGCATAGAGTTGATCAAGCTGTTGATTGTTGTTTTTTTTACCCCTTTTTCTCCCCAATTCTGTGGTATGATTGTGGCCTGTGGAATGTTGTCCCACTCCTCTTCAATGGCTGTGCGAAGTTACTGGATATTGGCGGGAACTGGAACACGCTGTCGTACACATCAATACAGATCATCGCAAACATGATTAATGAGTGACATGTCTGGTGAGTGTGCAGGCCATGGAAGAACTGGGTCATTTTCATCTTCCAGGAATGGTGTACAGATCCTTGTGACATGGGGCAGTGCATTATCATGCTGAAACATGAGGTGATGGCGGCGGATGAATGGCACGACAATGGGCCTCAGGATCTCGTCACGGTATCTCTGCATTCAAATTGCCATCGATAAAATACAATTGTGTTCGTTGTCTGTAGATTATGCCTGCCCATACCATAACCCCACCGCCACCATGGGTCACTCTGTTCACAATGTTGACATCAGCTAACCACTCGCCCACACAACGCCATACACGTGGTCTGCGAAGTTACTGGATATTGGCGGGAACTGGAACACGCTGTCGTACACATCAATACAGATCATCGCAAACATGATTAATGAGTGACATGTCTGGTGAGTGTGCAGGCCATGGAAGAACTGGGTCATTTTCATCTTCCAGGAATGGTGTACAGATCCTTGTGACATGGGGCAGTGCATTATCATGCTGAAACATGAGGTGATGGCGGCGGATGAATGGCACGACAATGGGCCTCAGGATCTCGTCACGGTATCTCTGCATTCAAATTGCCATCGATAAAATACAATTGTGTTCGTTGTCTGTAGATTATGCCTGCCCATACCATAACCCCACCGCCACCATGGGTCACTCTGTTCACAATGTTGACATCAGCTAACCACTCGCCCACACAACGCCATACACGTGGTCTGCGGTTGTGAGGCCGGTTGGAAGTACTGCTAAATTCTCTAAAACAACGTTGGAGGCGGCTTATGGTAGAGAAATTAACATTAAATTCTCTGCCAACAGCCCTGGTGTACATTTCTGCAGTCAGCATGCCAATTGCACGCTCCCTCAAAACTTGAGACATCTGTGGCATTGGGTTGTGTGACAAAACTGCACATTTTAGAGTGGCCTATTATTGTCCCCAGGACAAAGTGCACCTGTGTTATGATCATGCTGTTTAATCAGATTCTTGACGCACCACACCTGTCAGGTGGATGGATTATCTTGGCAAAGGAGAACTGCTCACTAACAGGGATGTAAAGAAACGTGTTCAAAAAATACACTTTTTGAGAAAAATACGCTTTGTGTGTGTATGGAACATTTCTTGGATCTTTTATTTCAGCTCATGAGATCAACACTTTACATGTTGCACTTCAATATTTGTTCAGTGCACTTAGAAGTGGATGGAAAGTGAGTGGAGTGCATCTCAGAGCAGGAGTGCTGATCTAGATCTTTTCCCACATGTTACCGTACAGCCTTATTCTTTTTCCCTTGTCAGTCTACACACAATATCCCATAATGACAAAGCGAAAAAAGGTTTTTAGATTTTTCTGCTAATTTATTAAAAACAAAAAACAGAAATACCTTATGTAAATAAGTATTCAGACCCTTTGCCACGAGACTCGAAATTAGGCTCAGGTGCATCCTGTTTCTATTGATCATCCTTGAGATGTTTCTACAACTTGATTGGAGTCCACCTGACGTAAATTCAATTGATTGGACATGATTTGGAAAGGCACACACCTATCTATATAAGATACCACAGTTGATCAGAGCAAAAACCAAGCCATGAGGTGGAAGAAATTGTCTGTAGAGCTCCGAGACAGGATTGTGTCGAGGCACAGATCTAGGGAAGGGTACCAAAACATTTCTGCAGCATTGAAGGTCCCCAAGAACATACTGGCCTCCATCATTCTTAAACGATGGTGGACATTCCTGCAGAAAAAGTTTGGAACCACCATGACTTTTCCTATAGCTGGCCGCCTGGCCAAACTGAGCAATTGGGGGAGAAGGGCCTTGGTCAGGGACATGACCAAGAACCCGATGGTCACTCCGACAGAGCTCCAGTGTTTCTCTGTGGAGATGGGGAAAACTTCTAGAAGGACACCCATCTCTGCAGCACTCCCCAATCAGTCCTTTATGGTAGTGTGGCCAGGTGGAAGCCACTCTTCAGTAAAAGGCACATGACAGCCCGCTTGGATTTTGCCAAAAGGCACCTAAAGACTCTCAGACCATGAGAAACAAATTCTCTGGTCTGACGAAACCAAGATTGAACTCTTTGGCCTGAATGTCAAGC
Source organism: Oncorhynchus mykiss (assembly GCF_057628025.1). Taxonomy (NCBI): domain Eukaryota; kingdom Metazoa; phylum Chordata; class Actinopteri; order Salmoniformes; family Salmonidae; genus Oncorhynchus; species Oncorhynchus mykiss. The sequence continues at coordinate 21,110,228 of NC_143051.1, read as the reverse complement.
GTCATTTTTGGAGGAAACCTCCCTACGGTGAAGCATGGTGGTGGCAGCATCATGCTGTGGGGATGTTTTTCAGCAGCAGGGACTGGCAGATTAGTCAGGATCAAGGGAAAGATGAACAGGGCAAAGTACAGAGATCCTTGATGAAAACCTGGACCAGAGCGATCAGGACATCAGACTGGGGTGAAGGTTCACCGACCCTAAGCAGACAGCCAAAACAACACAGGAGTGGCTTTGGGACAAGTCTCTTAACGTCCTTGAGTGGCCCAGCCAGAGCTCGGACTTGAACTCGATCGAACATCTCTAGAGATACCTGAAAATAGCTGTGCAGCAACGCTCTCCATCCAGCCTGAAAGAGCTTGAGAGGATCTGTAGAGAAGAATGGGAGAAACTCCCAAATACAGGTATGCCAAGCTTGTAGCGTCATACCCAAGAAGACTTGAGGCTGTAATCGCTGCCAAAGGTGCTTCAACAAAGTACTGAGTAAAGGGTCTGAATACTTATGTAAATGAGATTTCCATTTATTTGTAAATTTTGACATTTACAAAATATTCTAAAAACCTTTTTTTGCTTCACCATTATGGGGTATTTTGTGTAGATTCATGAGTATTTAAAAATAAAGTTGAATCCATTTTAGAATAAGGCTGTAACATAATGTGTGTGTGTATACAGTGCCTTGCAAAAGTATTCATCCCCTTTGCATTTTTCCGATTTTGTTGCATTACAACCTGTAATTTAAATAGATTTTTATTTCGATTTCATGTAATGGACATACACAAAATAATCAAAATTGGTGAAGTGAAATGTAAAAAATAACTTGTTTAAAAAATTCAAAACAATTCCAAACGGAAAAGTGGTGCGTGCGTATGTATTCACCCCCTTTACTATGAAGCCCCTAAATAAGATCTAGTACAACCAATTACCTTCAGTAGTCACATAATTAGCTAAATAAAGTCCACCTGTGTGCAATCTAAGTGTCACATGATCTCAGTATACAGTCACCTGTTCTGAAAGGTCCCAGAGTCTGCAACACCACTAAGCAAGGGGTACCACCAAGCAAGTGGCACCATGAAGACCAAGGAGCTCTCCAAACAGGTCAGGGACAAAGTTGTGGGGAAGTACAGATCAGGGTTGGGTTATTAAAAATATCCAAAACTTTGATCATCCTACGGAGGACCATTAATTCCATCAGAAAAAAATGGAAAGAATATGGCACCACAACAAACCTGCCAAGAGAGGGCCGCACACCAAAACTCAGGGGCCAGGCTTGGAGGGCATTAATTAGAGAGGCAACAAAGAGACCAAACATAACCCTGAAGGAGCTGCAAAGCTCCACAGTGGAGATTGGACTATCTGTCCATAGGACCACTTTAAGCCGTACACTCCACAGAGCTGGGCTTTGTACACTCCACAGAGCTGGGCTTTACGGAAGAGTGGCCAGAAAAAAAGCCATTGCTTAAAGAAAATAAGCAAACACATTGTGGGAGACTCCCCAAACATATGGAAGAAGGTACTCTGGTCAGATGAGGCTAAAATTGAGCTTTTTGGCCATCAAGGAAAATGCTATGTCTGGCGCAAACCCAACACCACTCATCACCCTGAGAATACCATCCATGTTTTTCCATCGGCAGGGACTGGTCAGAATTGGTCAGAATTTAAGGAATGATGGATGGTACTAAATACAGGGAAATTCTTGAGGGAAACCTGTTTCAGTCTTCCAGAGATTTGAGACTGGGACGGAGGTTCACCTTCCAGCAGGACAATGGCCCTAAGCATACTGCTAAAGCAACACTCGAGTGGTTTAAGGGAAAACATTTAAATGTCTTTGAATGGCCTAGTCAAAGCCCAGACTTCAATCCAATTGAGAATCTGTGGTATGACTTAAAGATTGCTTTACACCATCAGAACTCATCCAACTTGAAGGAGCTGGAGCAGTTTAGCCTTGAAGAGTGGGCAAAAATCCCAGTGGCTAGATGTGCCAAGCTTTTAGAGACATACCCCAAGAGACTTGCAGCTGTAATTGGAACATGTAAGCTATTGAGTGGAGTATTTGATGCGTGTTGTTTGTTTTCCAGTTGTGCCAACTCAGTTCAAAGTTTGCAGGTTCACACCAAAAATGTTCTTATTTCTTTCTCATTTTACCCATCCAATTTCAGTGTTGATTTTGATTGAATTTGTTTGATTAAAACAGAGAAGCCAAAATAAGCTTTAGCCTCCCTAATCAAGTGTGTATGGTATTAGTATTCTATTGGTATTGTGTATATTTTACAGAATCAAAGACATTACAAGACAAGGGGGCCACTATGCTTTTAGAATGCGCCTCAAATAAAATCAAAATAAAATAAAATGTTGATTTGAGGCGCAAACTAAAAGCATAGTATAGTGGCCCCCTTGTCTTGCAATGTCTTTGATTCATTAAGAATGTCTGTGTATGGTTGCACATTGTATAGCATTTTAAACATTATCCCCACATGCAAAAATGCCAGCAGACTTAGTGAAACAATGTCTGATAGAATGCCCACCAAACTAGACAACATACATTTTTAAATAGGTCCTCCAGTGATTTTTCTTTACTTATACTGTTGAAAAGTGATATCTGAAGTATAAACAGTACACACACTAAAGGGTAAAAAAATAAATGACATTGAGCAAAATAGTTTTTTTAGTAACAACTGCAAACGTCAAGGAGGGAACATCAAATAAAATATGATTGGTCACGTACACACATTTTGCAGATGTTATCGTGGGTGTAACTAAATGCTTATGTTCCTAGCGCCAACAGTGCAGTAATAGAGGAACAACAATGAACAAACTAGTAAATCAGGTGATAAATTAGCTTAAAAGGTGACTGGAATATGACTTCAAGCATTTATTACTCTCCAAGAAAATTGTTGCATAAACAGTAGAGCATAACTGACATATTTGGAAGGAAGACTACACTTCTTGAGTTGTTTTAGGAAAAAACAAGCATATAGAATAATACAAGCCATCACAAGAACCGTTTCGCAAAGTATGGAGTATTAACAAAGTGAAGGATCAAGGTCCTGAAATGTCAAAACATACAGCAGGCCATGTACAAACCATCGCCAATTTGATCAAATTTAGAAACGTTCAGAGTTGATATTTGAGGCTACTGACATGGCTACCAGAATTTATCAAATCAAATAGGACAAGCCAATGTAACATGGGCCGGTCTATCGCTGAACAAATCGTAAACAAATGTTGGTAGAAAATGAACGGTACTACCGTAGTGGCTCTTTCACAGGCCACGGGTATGTTTCACTAGGAAACCAACAGAACCAAATTAAAGTTTTCGTTGCAAACGTTTTCCGTTTGGAGTAACCTTTTTGGACTAATGATTACACCCCAGGTAACTTCCACTTCAAGCATACCAACTGAAAGCTGGGGCCTAATGTACTTGACAGGAAAGTGAAGGTAAGGATTTTAGCGACAAGGACAGGGATTCAATCCGCTTTTCAAAGCAATGTTCCCGCATTCACGGTAAACAATAATTGGATTGAATGACGGTACTTGATCTTGGCCTATACAGTACTTCTAGCCCTGTCTTCTGAAAGGAATAACACTGATACACTGAGTGCACAAAACATTAGGAACACAAAACATTAGGAACACTTGCTCTTTCCACGAGACTGACCAGGTGAAAGCTATGATCCCTTATTGATGTCACTTGTTAAATCCACTTCAAATCAGTGTAGATGAAGGGGAGGAGACAGGTTAAAGAAGGACTTTTAAGCCTCAAGATAATTGAGACATGGATTGAGTATGTGTGCCATTCAAGGGATGAGGATTTAAGTGCCTTTGAACGGGGTATGGTAGTAGGTGCCAGATGCATCGGTTTGAATGTATCAAGAACTGCAATGTTGCTGGGTTTTTCACACAACCGTTTCCTGTTTGTATCAAGAATGGTCCACCATTCAAAGGACATCCAGACAACTTCACACAACTGTGAGAAGCATTTGAGTCAACATGGGCTATCAACACTTTGTAAAGTCCATGCCCAGATGAATTGAGGCTTGAATTTAAGCTATTCCTAATGTTTCGTACACTCAGTGTATTGGATATAAAAAAGGTGACATTTCCGGGACTGATTTAAACAGGATATCGTGTTTCTATTTATTCATCCATTAAAAAATAACAAAAAAAAGGAAGCAAAAAACTACAAAGGAAGATAATTTTCACAAACCAACCAACAACCGTTCCATGAACATTCAATTATCCAGCAAGCCATTTTGGACACAACTACAGTCAAAAGGATCCAACAAACATGTTTTAGTGTCCCCCTGACTTGCGCCCTGTCCAGGACCTGGAGCGAGAACGGGACCGTGAGAGGGAGCGAGAATGCGAGCGGGACGCATCGTCCTGTGGCTCATAGCCACCGGGTGCTGGGTGGAAGTCGCCACCCCGTGGGCTCAGGGACTTAGAGCGGGAACGAGACTTTCCTCTGGACTCCCTCTGGGCCCTGGTCCTGGATCTGGAGTGAGAAGGGGAGCGGGATTGGCTGTGAGGGGAATGCCCAGGGGGGGGTCGTCGGTGGTCACGTGGGTGGGGTCGGTGCCTGTATGAAGAACAAACTATCGTATTATTACACTGAACAAAAATATAAAACTAAGATTTTACTGAGTTACAGTTCATATAAGGAAATCAGACAATTGAAATGAATTCATTAGGCCCTAATCTATGGACTTCACATGACTGGGAATACAGATATTATTCTGTTGGTCACTAGGGTTGCAAAAGGTCAAACTTTCCGGTAAATTTATGTACATTTTCCATGGGAAGTTAAGCCAGGGAATTTTGCTTAAATTCATTAAAAAAAGTTCTACACCCGTTCATACAAGATGATCCAGAGCACCCCAAACATGCTCAACAGGTGACATATGCAGGCCATGTAAGAACTGGGACATTCAGTAATTGTATACAGATCCTTGCGGCATGGGGTTGTGCATTACGAGGTGATGGCAGCGGATGAACGGTACGACAATGGGCCTCAGGATCTAGTCACAGTATCTATGTAAAATGAAAATGACATTGATAAAATGCAATTGTATTCATTGTCCTTAGCATATGCCTGCCCATACCATAACCTCACTCCATTCACAACATTGACATCAGCAAACCGCACGCCCACACAACGCCATACACACTGTCTGCCATCTGCCCGGTACAGTTGAAACTGGGGTTCATCAGTGAACAGCACACTTCACCAGCCAGTGAAGCTATTGAAGTTGAGAATTTGCCCACCGAAGTTTGTTACGACGCCGAACTACAGTTAGGCCAAGACCCTTGTGAGGACGATGCGCAAGCAGATGAGCTTCCCTGAGACGGTTTCTGACAGTTTGTAAAGAAATTCTTGAGTTGTGCAAACCCAGTTTCATCAGCTCTGGGTGGCTGGTCTCAGACGATCCCGCAGGTGAAGAAGCCGGATGTGAAGGACCTGGGCTGGCGTGGTGTGCGGTTGTGAGGCCGGTTGGAACTACTACCAATTCTCTAAAACGGCATTGAGGCGGCTTATGGTAGAGAAATTAACATTTAATTATCTGGCAACAGCTCTGGTGGAAATTCCTGCAGTCAGCATGCCAATTGCACGCTCCCTCAAAACTTGAGACATCTATTGCATTGTGCTGTGTGACAAAACTGCACATTTTAGTGGCCTTTTGTCCCCAGCATAAGGTGCACCTATGTAATGATCATGCTGTTTAATCAGTTTCTTGCCACACCTGTCAAGTGGATGGATTATCTTGGCAATTGACAAATTCTCACTAACAAGGATGTAAACAAATTTGTGCATATGGAAAACTTCTGGGATCTTTTATTTCAGCTCATGAAACACGGGACCAACACTTTACATGTTGCGTTTAGATTTTTGTCCAGTGTATAATCCCTTCCACTGGTGGAGGACAGTAAAAGTAACAGAAGATTACAACCATTAATGATTAGTAAGTTTATAGAAAGTGCCCAGAATGTGTTTCATTGTCAGGGGTTCAGCTGTTAAAGGGATACTTAAGGATTTTGGCAATGAAGCCCTTTATCTACTTCCCCAGAGTCAGATAAACGTGTGGATACCATTTGTATGTCTCTGCATGCAGTTTGAAGGAAGTTGCTAACTAGCATTAGTGTAATTGACGAAGTCTACGGGAACAGCTAGCATGCTAACTGTTCCTGTAGACTTCCAGTCGTTGAGCTAACACTCGTTACCATTGGCTAGCGAAACTACCTCTTACTTCCTTCATACTGGACGCAAAGATACACTGCTCAAAAAAAAAGGGAACACTAAAATAACACATCCTAGATCTGAATAAATGAAATATTCTTATTAAATACTTTTTTCATTACATAGTTGAATGTGCTGACAACAAAATCACACAAAAATGATCAATGGAAATCAAATTTATCAACCCATGGAGGTCTGGATTTGGAGTCGCACTCAAAATTAAAGTGGAAAACCACACTACAGGCTGATCCTTTGATGTAATGTCCTTAAAAAAAGTCCTTAAAACTAGTCAAAATGAGGCTCAGTAGTGTGTGTGGCCTCCACGTGCCTGTATGACCTCCCTACAACGCCTGGGCATGCTCCTGATGAGGTGGCGGATGGTCTCCTGAGGGATCTCCTCCCAGACCTGGACTAAAGCATCCGCCAACTCCTGGACAGTCTGTGGTGCAACGTGGCGTTGGTGGATGGAGCGAGACATGATGTCCCAGATGTGCTCAATTGGATTCAGGTCTGGGGAACGGGCGGGCCAGTCCATAGCATCAATGCCTTCCTCTTGCAGGAACTGCTGACACACTCCAGCCACATGAGGTCTAGCATTGTCTTGCATTAGGAGGAACCCAGGGCCAATCGCACCAGCATATGGTCTCACAAGGGGTCTGAGGATCTCATCTCGGTACCTAATGGCAGTCAGGCTACCTCTGGCGAGCACATGGAGGGCTGTGCGGCCCCCCAAAGAAATGCCACTCCACACCATGACTGACCCGTTGCCAACCGGTCATGCTGGAGGATGTTGCAGGCAGCAGAACGTTCTCCACGGCGTCTCCAGACTTTGTCACACGTGCTCAGTGTGAACCTGCTTTCATGTGTGAAGAGCACAGGGAGCCAGTGGCGAATTTGCCAATCTTGGTGTTCTCTTGCAAATGCCAAACGTCCTGTACGGTGTTGGGCTGTAAGCACAACCCCCACTTGTGGACGTCGGGCCCTCATTACCACCCTCATGGAGTCTGTTTCTGACCGTTTGTGCAGACACATGCACATTTGTGGCCTGCTGGAGGTCATTTTGCAGGGTTTTGGCAGTGCTCCTCCTTGCACAAAGGCAGAGGTAGCGGTCCTGCTGCTGGGTTGTTGCCCTCCTACGGCCTCCTCCACGTCTCCTGATGTACTGGCCTGTCTCCTGGTAGCGCCTCCATGCTCTGGACACTACGCTGACAGACACAGCAAACCTTCTTGCCACAGCTCGCATTGATGTCCCATCCTGGATGAGCTGCACTACCTGAGCCACTTGTGTGGGTTGTAGACTCTGTCTCATGCTACCACTAGAGTGAAAGCACCGCCAGCATTCAAAAGTGACCAAAACATCAGCCAGGAAGCATAGGAACTGAGAAGTGGTCTGTGGTCACCACCTGCAGAACCACTCCTTTATTGGGGGTGTCTTGCTAATTGCCTATAATTTCCACCTGTTGTCTATTCCATTTGCACAACAGCATGTGCAATTCATTGTCAATCAGTGTTGCTTCCTAAGTGGACAGTTTGATTTCACAGAAGTGTGATTGACTTGGAGTTACATTGTGTTGTTTAAGTGTTCCCTTTATTTTTTTGAGCAGTGTATTAAAATTGTATCTTTGTGTTCATCTGACTCTGGGGAAGTAGATAAATGGCTTCATTGCCATAATCCCAGAGTATCAAGGACCTACCGGTTGTTTTCCGGACTCCTGCTTCTTCCGCTACCGCCGTACATCCTTCCACGGGAGCTGGGTAACAAAACGTCAATCAGAATGTAATCAATAGACTGACATTTTGTATAAGCTTTGCAATCTTATTTGAAGCATGCTAGCTGGAGAACACTGGAAAGGCCCTTACTCTCTGGGACTCTCAGAGCGTCTGGGCCGGCGATCGTAGGATGGGCTACGTGACCTGCGTCTTTGGTAGCTACGGCTGCGAGAGCGCCTACGACGACTGTCCCGATCATAATCTCGATCATCATGCCGCGAAGAGCTGCGCGAAGATCCCCCCTCCTTTCCTTTCATCTGATTGGGTGCTGTGATGAAAAAAGGGGGTTTGGGAGAAGAGAGAAACCCACCAAGCAAACATATAGTACACAGTGGTTTAGCTTTCCTTGAAAAGGTATTGCAGTTGTACCACGTGAGATGGAAAACATCTATTTGAATTTACAGCTGAAAGTAACATCAGTAAATCGCGAACAAGAAATTCTGCTTGGTACTGTACAGTGTTACTTCATGAAACACAGGACATTTGTGAATCTGCCTTACTCTTTCGGTCTCCCTGCGCAAACTGGATTTCAATCTGTCGGCCACACACCCACTTCCTGTCCAGGTTGTGAAGAGCATCTTCAGCGTCGCGCACATCTTCAAACTTGCTGAGCTGTTAAGGTTCTTACATGTGGTCTTATGTGGCTACATTCTTTTCAGCAATACTGTTGTAATACAATGCATCTTCTGCCACTGTCGAAATGGAAGCCATATTGGCTGACAGCATAAAGCAAAGCTTAGGTTCTGGAACACATTTGTTATGACAAAGTTGTGTTCTTCTCAAGATTGAAGATGAGGCAAACATGTTTCAATAATGTCTCTTATTTGATGGCTTGCACTGAGGAATCAATACTGCTTCAGTTTCAAATGATATTATCGAATGCAAAATATTTTGATAAGAGTAACAATTTCTTAGTTCAATTAAGAATCAAATTTTCACATTGGCTATTTATTGATTGATTTTCATGTAATATTTGTTGATAGATTTTTTTTGTGAGGATACAAAAGAATTCAGGTTTGTTACCTTAAACATGCTTGACTTTGACTTTCATCTTGATCTTTAAGCTCTTTAATCGCCTCCCAGAAGAACTTGGGTTTCCTGCTTGTCTTTGCCCTTTAATCTCTTCCCTTTTCCTCTTTCTTTTGATGACATATCCAAGCCTGGACTCCGTCCCCTCTTTTTCCTCTTTGTCTCTTCAAGCTTTAAATTCTCTTTCAACCTTTCCCTCTCTCTGTTTCTTGCATCCTGGCGGTCTTTTGCTGCTTGTCTTTAGATCTACTCTACACCGGACATTCTTACTCTTTCTCCAGGCTCCACAACAACTGGATGCCTTTACATTTTCTGGGGCAACAGAGAAATGTAAGTTAGATATTAAAAAGTACTTCATTGTGTACATACAGAATGCAAAGTCACAGCAATCAATCACACAACCAAGCCTTACTGCTTAAGACATTATCTGAGAGAAAACATGTTATCTTACAACATTCAAAATTAAGCCAATTATAAGAGAAAAGACAGATTTCATAATTCTCACTTTAGAAGCGAAAGGATATTGAATATATGCAAATCCTCTTGGTCGGCGTGAATAGAAGTCAAGTGGAATGTAGACGTCTACTACTGGCCCATAACGACCAAACTCACGGCGCAAATCCTCAGGCCTGAATACCGTAGAGGATAGAAATGTCACTTCAATGACCAGGAGGAAAAGTATCACCACCAAAGGAGCCACAGACAGATCGGTGTTGGGCAATACGATGCCACTTCTTTGCATGAAAACTGACACAATTTAAAAACTTTGTCTATGCATAACTCACACACTCTGAAATGTACCTTAATCCATCCATGAATGAATAACGATAATAGAACAATCACCCGTGTTTAGGCCTATGTAGTGTTCTCTTTGCAAACAAAATACCTTACAGATAGGCCAACTTACACCCCCCCCCTATAACTTACTAGTCATTTTTTTTGCCATTTAACGTTATATTATAATTATGTTAAACTATGTAGTAGGGTAACTGTTTTTAAACGTAAGTGTGGAACGGGAGCTATAGCTAACGTTAGCTAGCTTGTTAGGACGAATGAAACAAGTTTGTCCAAATGTTTATGGTTAGTAATTTTTTCTTGGTTTATGACTTGAGTTTAGCCAGTGGGTCTACCTTGCACAACTGTAGGGCCAAGCCACAATCGTCTTTGATCAGGCAGAATCGCGTGGCTAGCAGACTAGCATTGGCCTAATGACGTTAGTTAACGTTATCTTGGGGTATAGAATTCTGACCTTATCTGACCGCAAGGAACTGGGGCCGGGGAAATATGTTCAAATATGGACTCACCTGGATTCATCGGAAATGTTTCTGATGAAAAGAGATGTATTTGGAGGTCTCAAATATCTGGCCATGCTAAAATATATATATATAAAAGCAAGAATGCAGCTTTACATCAAATATTTTCGCTCTCTGTTTTGGGTTTAACAGAAAAGTATTTCTAGTTGTGGAGCTATGTGGAAAACCGAATGCGCAGGCGCATACTTTACTTCGCGGATTCGTGAAAGCACGAAAATAAATTTAGCGCCATCTACTGTTATGGTGCGTTATCACACCCAGCAGAGGAAGCGTGACGTATAAGAACGGAACTCTCAGGCCAATCCGACTATTACATGGGCTACCTATCATTATGACGTAAACTCCATGTAGTTTGGACATAGCCTTTGAAAATTATCATCACATCTAGAATCATTAACTGGTTGCATTTGACCATTGTTACTTTTTTCTCCATTAGTGCATTATTTTATCATTTAGTCATCAAAGTCTGGCATTCTCTGGATTGATGGTGCTTTGAAGACAACTGGGAACACGGGGGAAAAAAAACAACCTTGAATCGTGACGTCAGTGAGCTTCAGGTCGGAGCTCTAGAAAGACGCCCAAGTTCCCGAATTGGATGACTGTTCAAACCGAGTTGGAGTTCCCAGTTGTTTTGAACGCGGCAGAAGTCATGCTGGAATGACAGCATGCCCAATGTATTCAACCTTTTCTGGCGCATGGTGTTGTGTGTGAATGCTTATCCTTTTAAGCATGGCTCTTAAACCCAGACTTGGACCACACACCCTCTCCACCTTATAACAGGCAGGGGAAGAAAAATAGTGATTGCTTTGCAACGCTTGCAGTTTTTTATTAAACCTTTATTTAACCAGGTAGGCTAGTTGAGAAAAAGTTCAGTTACAACTGCGACCTGGCGAATATAAAGCAAAGCAGTGCGACACAAACAACCACACAGAGTTACACATGGAATAAACAAACATACAGTCAATAACACAATTGGGAAAAAAAGTCTATATACAGTGTGTGCAAATGAGGTAAGATAATGGAGGTAAGGCAATAAATAGGCCATAGTGGTGAAATAATTACAATATAGCAATTAAACACTCGAGTGATAGATGTGCAGAAGATGAATGTGCAAGTAGAGATACTGGGGTGCAAAGGAGCGAAAAAAAAATTACACTATGGGGATGAGGTAGTTAGATGGGCTATTTACAGATGGGCTATCTACAGGTGAAGTGATCTGTGAGCTGCTCTGACAGCTGGTGCTTAAAGTTAGTGAGGAAGATATGGGTCTCCAGCTTAAGTGATTTTTGCAATTCATTCCAGTCATTGGCAGCAGAGAACTGCAAGGAAAGGCGGCCAAAGGGAGGAAATGGCTTTGGGGGTGACCAGTGAAATATACCTGCTGGAGAGCGTGCTACGGGTGGGTGCTGCTATGGTGACCAGTGAGCTGAGATAAGGTGGGGCTTTACCCAGCAGAGACTTGTAGATGACCTGGAGCCAGTGGGTTTGGCGACGAATATGAAGCGAGGGCCAGCCAACGAGAGCATACAGGTCGCAGTGGTGGGTAGAATATGGGGCTTTGGTGACCAAAGCCCAATCAGTTGGCCATTGATTCCTTCCAAACCAATCACTGTTGATTTCCAACGTGTTGTGCAATGTTTAAGTCCAATGGCCGATGAGCACCGATATGTTTTATCTATAATTTATTTTCATATGACAAGGATTTGCCAGTAGATTGTCAATGTGATTCATGATGATAACTGCTTGTCTAGGTAGATAGCTAAGATTTTGAAAGTATGATGTTGACATGATCTGTCCAAAAAAAGCTACGGTAGATATAACGTGATTTGATGTTATCTTATCTGTGGGGGATGGTCACTTCTAATGTAAATGTTTGGCAGCATGCAAGGGGGCTTGAACTTTCTAGCTCGCCCTGTAGATCTTGCAGCGACATAGTGTCCCCATGAGTGACAGAACACTGAGTCAATCACGGGGCAATAAGAGAAGATTACCTCCACCACAGAAAGCACTGAGCTAGGCTGAAACTCCTGAATTTTGGAGCTGCCTTGTATGTGACTTTATTAACTCAACATTTTATCAATGGAAAATCCACAGTGGGCACTGGTCAAAAGCAGTGCACTACATAGGGAATAGGGTGCCATTTGGGACTTACACACAGTCAGTGTGAATTCAGTCACAAATGTTGATTGATATAATGTAAAATGCCTCTCCTCTAAATTGTTCTTGTCTGTGTTCTTGCTTTACAGGATGAAGATGACGATGTGACCATGAGTTTTTGGTTTCCCCCATTGTGATTCATTGAAATTGTTGAGGAATTTTCTTTTCTTTCTTTTTTAAAAATGATAAAATCCAGATAAAATATGAAATAAACACAATTATGAGCTGGTCATTGATGTCTACATTTGCTAGTTAATGATGAAGTGAAAACATGATCCCACAAGTTTACATTTGTTGCTGAGTACTACAATGATGGCAGATTATTCAATAACCACAAGGTGTCAGGAAAAGCCATCCATTTTGTATTGGTTTTGTTAGGGAAGTACATTTGCTTTGGGGCTTTTAAAATGCATGTGTCCAAATTAGACATAAAATGAGCAGATGCAATGTCGAGTCATTTGTCATTTTAATGTAATATTTTATAGCTATTATATTACCTGAGATAAAAGGTCATTTAAATTAATTAATTGAAAATGTAATCCTTGTCTCTGTGGCTTTAGAGATCAGACTCTCTTGCTTATCCTGGTGAGGGTTGTTGAGGCCGCAGTGATAGTCTGGAAAAAAATGGGAAAGAGGACAGTCACTAACACAGTTCAACATGAATGAACAACCACAGATTGAATAAGGCTGGCAATTCATTGTTATTTATTTTTTGAGTGGCAGTGCTACTGTAATTGGAGACCAACTGCTAGGACATTTGGACAAAGTGCATCCAATTAAGTGTATTTTACAACATAAAATATAAAAGTGGAGGGATGCCCTTTACCTCAACCATGTTCTCCCCTTTGATTTCTCTGATGTGGGAGAACTTCTCTGTATCGCAGATGAGCTTCCCATCCTCCAGTCTGGCAGTACACTATGGGTCAGAGAGTAAACACAAAACACTCACACACCCTGCTGCAGCTGCACCTATGTCTACACTATCGTTCAAAAGTCTGGGGTCACTTAGAAATGTCCTTGTTTTCCATGAAAACATATATGAAATGAGTTGCAAAATGAATTGGAAATATAGTCAAGATGTTGGTTGACAAGGTTATAAATAATGCTTATTCATTGAAATAATAATTGTGTCCTTCAAATTTTGCTTTCATCAACGAATCCTCCATTTGCAGCAAGTATAGCCTTTTGCAGACCTTTGGCATTCTAGTTGTCAATCTGAAGAGATTTCACCCCATGCTTCCTGAAGCAGCTCCCATAAATTGGATTGGCTTGATGGGCACTTGTTACGTACCATACGGTCAAGCTGCTCCAAAAACAGCTCAATAGGGTTGAGGTCCGGTGACTGTGCTGGCCACTCCATTATATAGAATACCAGCTGACTGCTTCTTCCCTAAATAGTTATTGCATAGTTTGGAGCTGTGCTTTGGGTCATTTTCCTGTCGTAGGAGGAAATTGGCTCCAATTAAGCACTGTCCACAGGGTATGACATGGCGTTGTAAAATGGAAGGATAGCCTTCCTTCTTCAAGATCCCTTTTACCCTGTACAAATCTCCCACTTTCCCACCACCCAAGAACCCCCAGACCATCACATTGCCTTCACCATGCTTGACAGATGGCATCAAGCACTCCTCCTGCATCTTTGAATTTTTTCTGTGTCTCACGCATATTCTTCTTTGTGATCCAAACACCTCAAACTTAGATTTGTCTGTCAATAACACTTTTTCCCAATCTTCCTCTGTCCAACATCTATGTTCTTTGGCCCATCGTAATCTTTTATTTTTATTGGCCAGTGTGAGATATGGCCTGTTCTTTGCAACTCTGGCTAGAAGGCCATCATCCTGGAGTCGCCTCTTCACTGTTGACGTTGAGACTGGTGTTTTGAGGGTACTATTTAATAAAGCTTCCTGTTGGAGACTTGTGAGCCATCTGTTTCTCAAACTAGACACTCTAATGTACTTGTCCTCTTGCTCAGTTGTGCACCGGGGCCTCCCACTCCTCTTTCTATTCTGGTTAGAGCCAGTTTGCGGTGTAGTACACAGCGAGTACAAGGGAGTAGTACACAGCGCTGTACGAGATCTTCAGTTTCTTGGCAATTTCTCGCATGGAAAAGCCTTCATTTCTCAGAACAAGAATAGACTGGCGAGTTTCAGAAGAAAGTTCTTTGTTTCTGGTCATTTTGAGCCTGTAATCGAACCCACAAATGTTGATGCTCCAGATACTCAACTAGTCTAAAGAAGGCCAGTTTTATTGCTTCTTTAATTAGCACAACAGTTTTGTTTCTAATGATCAATTAGCCTTTTAAAATGATAAATGTGGATTAGCAAACACAACGTGCCATTGGAACACAGGAGTGATGGTTGCTTTTCTTTCAAAAACAAGGACATTTCTAAGTGTTCCCAAAGTTTTGAACAGTAGTGTATATCAAACTAGAGCAAAGGAGATGGACACATAGCACCATGCAAATAAACAAAGCTTTGTGATGCTCTTCACACTCTCATGGCAATAGGTTCAAGCACGTCACATACAATTTCATGATTCATGATTGTTACCTTAAACTTTCTCCCATCCATGGCAGTGATTTCTGCCTCCTTCCCTATAGTGAATGAGTTGGTGACAGTACGGAGGGGAGTCTCAACTCTGATGGTGAAGTCGTCACCCTTCTGCTCAATTATTGTCGTTGGCTTGACACCCTTGATCATTTTGATCAACATCTCAGGGACAGCTGAAGAACATAATTGCGACATAAAACATAACCATTATTGACAAAGTTCTAGAATACAATACTGCCATTAAACACACTGAGATTGTGGTAAGAAATGTATGTGAGTTCTCACCCATTGCTTTAAGAAACTCTTCATGGTTCTCCTGACTGTGGATTTTCCATTTTCCATTGAATGCCATGTCCAGCTCAGTATTGGGATTAGCAGCAGGCAGTTGTTCAAACTAAAGGCAAATGGATGGTAAGTCCAATGGTTGTGACAAGTGTCTTTATTAAGAAAGCACTCTCCTCCCTCTTCTCCCCCACACACACTGGTCGTTGCCATGTTAGGGATTTTGTCTCCCTGTTATTCAGGTATTTCCTCATGCCACAGTGACCTGTGGGAGGGCCATGCCCTCATTGCCCAGTGTTCATCAGGCAATATTTACTTAATGCAACATCCAAAGTCCTACTAAAAATACACAGCCCCTGAAGTTGAGTGGAAACATTCATGGCTCTTTGCAGATATGCAATGACACCAGGTTTGGATTCCTGAATCTACACATTTTGTCTTCCTTTAATATATCTCCCTATTTCCCATCTATCAAATAAAGCATATATAACATACTATTTAAAAATCAGTAGCCTATCTTAATATTACAGAAATTAATATATTACTATTGATTATGAAAGTCTCAGATTTGTAATCAACTGAGCCATCAGGGAATTATTTTTTAAATTCATTTTAAGTAATGAAGGGTAAGCTAATTTATAGTGCACATGTAGAGAAAGTAAGAGGGTAGTTGTGAGCATGTAATCATTTTCACTAAGCTCTATGTTCACTTTTTGGACCTAATGAACAATTTCCCTCTTTCTCCTGGGACTGCAGCTTTCTATAAATCAATTTCCAAGCCATGGATGGTGTTCAGGATAAAAATTGATCGATGAGGAGTGTTTTGCATCGTGAGTCAGAGAAGTGCTGAAATCCATCAGAAATATTTACATTCATATTTTAGTCCTTTACCAGACACTTTCCAGAGTGACTTAACAATTAGTGAAATTATCTGATAATAAAATTAAATGGCATGGACAGAAAATCCTACACTGAAAAAACAATATTTTTTATCATAGCAGACAGATTTAATGCACAATGGACGTATCACAAATAAATATTGACACTCAGACAGCTGATGTTCAGCTCATTCCCTGTGATATGGGAATTTCCCTCACAGAGGCAAAGAAGTAGATATATATACTCATTGTTGGTTTCTGATGATTCACAGAAACAACAACAGCTTTCACAGTGAAGACAAAATCAGTTCAACAGTATCCACAGAGATATGTGTCTCACTGACCATCCATCTCCTGCAGTTTAATCAAAGTGACTAGGGCCAGAAAGGGGGTCCCCAATCATTTCTTAGGGCTTTTTGAGACCAGGCCTCAGAGATGAAAACATAAAAGGCTAAATGTTTGGGCCAAACACTGGAGCTAAGCCTGACAATGAACATACACCATATATGGTCCATTTCAAAGGAGCCCTATAAGCCTGTCAATGAGTCCAATTGGGTCTGTGTCCTCTCTCCTGAGAGCAGTTCCTGGGGATGACAGGTAGAGGGTGTGCTTCTGTGTTAAACACCCAGTCCTTCAGAGGCAGGAGATCGTCGTCAGAGAACAGCAGGTACAGATACCTGTAACACACCAGAGAAAGAGGACAGAGGAGGAGAGGAAAACACTTAAAATTAGGTACAAAAGGAAGCAAACACTGACACATATTACAAACTCTATACAATAAATGTACAATAGCGTTATGTTATGGTTATTGCTAGTGTAAAGCGCAGAGAAAATACAAAGATAGAGAAGGGAGGACAGGAAAACACAATTAAGATGAGATATATAGACAGGGACAAAGTAAAAACAGACAGAGATGACAAACTCTGTACAATAGTGTTATGTTATGGTTATTGCTAATGAAAAACAGAGAAATGACAAAGATAACACACGTGATGCTTGTATCTTTTCCTTCACTCACTTGAGTGTTTCTGCCAGAAAGAAACTCTGCTGTAAATTGTCGTGTTGGATTATATGGCCGTAGACATCAATGATACCAGAGAACCCTGTGGCAAGTCGACAGTGTTGCTCCAGAGCCTGTAAAATAAAATTACAATCCCATCTTCAACTAACCGCAAAAATCAGACCAACATTTCCATTTTACATGTAGATGGTTTTATGGTTAGGTTATTTTAGGGTAAATCACACATAGGACTACAGTATCAAAATGGTCTGAGAATAAAAATAATCACAGGATCATAGGTCAATTTATTGTAATGTATTTATCATTGCTATACAGTGCCTTCGGAAAGTATTCAGACCCTTTGACTTTTCCCATATTTTATGTTACAGCCTTATTCTAAAATGGATTAAAAATACAATTTCCTCAGCAATCTACAAACAATATCCCATAATGACAAAGCAAAAACAGATTTTTATGCAAATGTTTTACAAATAAACAACAGAAATACCTTATTTACATAAGTATTCAGACCCTTTGCTATGAGACTCGAAATTGAGCTCAGGTGCATCCTGTTTCAATTGATCATCCTTGAGATGCTTCTACAACTTCATTGGAGTCCACCTGTGGCAAATTCAATTGATTGGACATGATTTGGAAAGGCACACATCTGTCTATATAAGGTCCCACAGTTGACAGTACAAGTCAGAGCAAAAACCAAGCCATGACGTCGTAGGAATTGTCCGTAGAGCGCCGAGACAGGATTGTGTCGAGGCACAGATCTGGAGAAGGGTACCAAAGCATTTCTGCAGCACTGAAGGTCCCTAAGAACACAGTGGTCTCCATGATTCTTAAATGGAAGAAGTTTTGAACCACCAAGACTCTTCCTTTAGCTGGCCGCTCGGCCAAGCTGAGCAATCGGGGGAGAAGGGCCTTGGTCAGGGAGGTGACCAAGAACCTGATGGCCACTGACAGAGCTTTAGAGTTCCTCTGTGGAGATGGGAGAACCTTCCAGAAGGACATCCATCTCTGCAGCACTCCACCAATTAGGCCTTTATGGTAGTGGCCAGAAGGAAGCCACTCCTCAGCAAAAGGCACCTAAAGACTCTCAGACCATGATAAACAAGATTATCTGGTCTGATGAAAACAAGATTGAACTCTTTGGCCTGAATGCCAAGCGTCACGTCTGGAGGAAACCTGGCACCATCCCTACGGTGAAGCATGGTTGTGGCAGCATCATGCAGTGGGGATGTTTTTCAGCGGCAGGGACTGGGAGACTAGTCAGGATTGAGGGAAAGATGAACAGAGCAAAGTGCAGAGAGATCCTTGATGAAAACCTGCTCCAGAGCACTTACGACCTCAGACTGGGGCGAAGGTTCACTTTCCAACAGGACAACGACCCTAAGCACACAGTGAAAATAACGCAGAAGTGGCTTCGAGACAAGTCTCTGAATGTCCTTGAGTGGCCCAGCCAGAGGCCGCACTTGAACCCAATCGAACATCTCTGGAGAGACCTGAAAATAGCTGTGCAGCAACGCTCACCATCAAACTTGACAGAGCTTAAGAGTATCTGCAGAGAAGAATGGGAGAAACCCCAAATACAGGTGTGTCAAGCTTGTAGCGTCATAGCCAAGAAGACACCAGGCTGTAATCGCTGCCAAAAGTGCTTCAACAAAGTACTGAGTAAAGGGTCTGAACACTTACACTACCTTTCAAAAGTTTGGGGTCACTTAGAAATGGTCTTGTTTTTGAAAGAAAAGCAAATGTTTTTGTCTATTAAATCAGTGTAGACATTGTTAATGTTGTAAATGACTACTGTAGCTGGAAACAACTGAATTTTAATGGAATATCTAAATAGGCGTACCAAGGCTCATTATCAGCAACCATCACTCCTGTGTTCCAAAAGCACATTGTGTTAGTTAATCCAAGTTTATAATTTTAAAAAGTCTAATTGATCATTAGAAAACCCTGTTGCAATTATGTTAGCACAGCTGAAAGCTGTTGTGCTGATAAAGAAGCAATAAAACTGGCCTTCTTTACGCTAGTTGAGTATCTGGAGCATCAGCATTTGTGGGTTCGATGACAGGCTAAGAATGGCCAGAAACAAAGATATTTCTTCTGAAACTCGTCAGTCCGTTCTGTTCTGAGAAATGAAGGCTATTCCATGCGAGAAATGGCCAAGAAACTGAAGATCTCGTACAACGCTATATACTACTCCCTTCACAGAACATCGCAAACTTGTTCTAACCAGAATAGAAAGAGTGGGAGGCCCCGGTGTACAACTGAGTAACAGGACAAATACATTAAAGTGTCAAGTTTGAGAAACAGACGCCTCACAAGTCCTCAACTGGCAGTTTCATGAAATAGTACCCGCAAAACACCAGCTCAACGTCAACAGTGTAGAGGCAACTCCGGGATGCTGGCCTTCTAGGCAGAGTTGCAAAGAAAAAGCCGTATCTCTGTCCAGTGTCTATGTTCTTTTACCCATCTCAATCGTTCCTTTTTATTGGCCAGTGTGAGATATGGCTTGTTCTTTGCACCTCTGCCTAGAAGGCCAGCATCCCAGGGGTCGCCTCTACACTGTTGACGTTGAGCTGGTGTTTTGCGGGTACTATTTAATGAAGCTGTTTCTCAAACTAGACACTCTAATGTACTTGTCCCACTTGCTCAGTTGTGCATCAGGACATCCCACTCCTCTTTCTATTCTGGTTAGAACCAGTCTGCTCTATTCTGTGAAGGGAGTAGTACACAGCGTTGTACGAGATATTCAGTTTCTTGGCGATTTCTCGCATGGAAAAGCCTTCATTTCTCAGAACAAGAATAGACTGACGAGTTTCAGAAGAAAGTTATTTGTTTCTGGCCATTCTGAGCCTGTAATCGAACCCACAAATGCTGATGCTACAGATACTCAACTTGTCTAAAGAAGGTCAGTTTTATTGCTTCTTTAATCAGGACAGCAGTTTTCAGCTGTGATAACATTGGCGCAAAAGGGTTTTCTAATGATCAATTAGCCTTTTAAAATGATATACTTGGATTAGCTAACACAACATGCCATTGGAACACAGGAGTGATGGTTGCTGATAATGAGCCTCTGTACACCTATGACATATTCCATTTAAAAAATCAGCCTTTTCCAGCTACAATAGTCATGTACAACACTAACAATGTCTACACTGTATTTCTGATCAATTTGATGTTCTTTTAATGGACTTTTTTTGTTGCTTTTCTTTCAAAAAACAAGTGACAAAACTTTTTAACGGTAGTGTATGTAAAATGTCATATTTCGTTTTTTAAAAACTTTTCATAAATTAGCCAAAACATTTAAAAAAAACTGTTATTGCATTGTGGGTTAGTGTGTGTAGATTGTTGAGGGGAAAAAAACAATTAATCAATTTTTAAAAATGTGGAAAAAGTCAAGGGGTCTGAATACGTTCCGAAGGCACTGTAAATGTATGGCCTCACCTCCAGAGCCTCCCAGCCCCACTCTCTGTACTTGGGGTCATGGGTCAGTCTCCACATGTACATGTAGCTCTCCACGACCTCTGGCCTCAGGATGTAATGCCTTTCGTTTACTCTGGGTGCTGTGGCCTCCGCTCCATCATCAAACCGGAACACCTCTGGGCCCAGCTTAGTGGCTGTTGGATTTTTAGGTTGGATTAGAATGGACAATGCATTATGCTAAACATATTGTTTGATCTCCAGCACCTGTTGAGGAAACACTGGATATGCATATATTTAATATTTTTTGTATTGTGCATATTTAATATTTTTTGTATTGTGCATATTTAATATTTTATTATTGTGCATCATAATTATGTAATATGCTGGAGAATAGTCATATTAGAGAGAAAGCTGTATGAATACAATTGTTTCTGCCAAGGTGCTAAACTCAGGGATTGAGACCGGGGTTCAATCCCTGGGCAGTATGTACCTAGAGAAGGGAGCGTTACAGCTAGATCACACCCTACAATCTTACAGGTTCACTTTATTCCCTGCAACTACTTGCAGATGCTCTTATAATACTCTATACTTATATAAATATAATTATACTCTAGATGTCCCTGGATGTCTATAGGCTACCCATATGCATATCTGTAAACACAGTACCAGTCAAAAGTTTGGACACACCTACTCATTAAAAGGGTTTTTATTTGGACTATTTTCTACATTGTAGAATAATAAGACATCAAAGCTATGAAATAACACATATGGAATCATGTAGTAACCAAAAAGGTGTTATACAAATCAAAACATACTGTATATTCTTCAAAGTAGCCATCCTTTGCCTTGATGACAGCTTTGCACAGCGTTGGCATTCTCTCAACCATCTTCACGAGGAATGCTTTTCCAACATTCTTGAAAGAGTTCCCACATATGTTGAGCACTTGTTGGCTGCTTTTTCTTCCAACTAATCCCAAACCATCACAATTGGGTTGAGTTCGGGTGATTGTGGAGGCCAGGTCATCTGATGCAGCACTCCATCACTCTCCTTGGTCAAATAGCCCTTACACAGTCTGGAGGTGTGTTTTGAGTCATTGTCCCGTTGAAAAACAAATGATAGTTTAACTTAGCGCAAACCATATGGGATTTCTTTGCAGAAATTTGACCACGAAGGCCTGATTCACGCAGTCTCCTTGAACAGTTGAGGTGTGTGTTACTTGAACTCTGTGAAGCATTTATTTGGGCTGCAATCTGAGGTGCAGTTAACTCTAATGAACTTATCCTCTGCAGCAGAGGTAACTCTGGCACTTCTTTTCCTGTGGCGGTTCTCATGTGATCCAGATTCATCATAGCGCTTGATTGTTTTTGCGACTGCACTTGAAGAAACTTTCAAAGTTCTTGACATTTTCCGGATTGACTGACCTTCATGTCTTAATGTAATGATGGACTGTCGTTTCGCTTTGCTTACTTGAGTTGTTCTTGCCATAATATGGACTTGGTATTTTACCAAATAGGGTTATCTTCTGTAATCCACCCCTACCTTGTCACAACACAACTGATTGGCTCAAACTCATTAAGAAGGAAAGCAATTCCACAAACGATCTTTTAACAAGGCAAACCTGTTAATTGAAATGCATTCCAGGTGACTACCTCATGAAGGTGGTTGAAAGAATGCCAAGAGTGTGCAAAACTGTCATCAAGGCAAAGGGTACCTACTTTGAAGAATCTCAAATATAAAATATATTTTGATTTGTTTAACACTTTAGTTACAACATGATTCCATATGTTATTTCATAGTTTTGATGTCTTCACAATTATTCTACAATCGGAAAATAAAGAAAAACCCTAGACTGAGTAGGTGTGTCCAAACTTTTGACTGGTACTGTATACAGTGCATTTGGAAAGTATTCAGACCACTTGACTTTTTCCACATATTGTCACAGTACATCTATATTCTAAAATGGATAAAAAAAATAAAAAAATACTCATCAATCTACACAAAATACCCCATAACGACAGTGAAAACAGAGTTTTAGATTTCTTTTCAGATTTATAAAAAAATTAAACTTTGCTATGAGACTTGAAATTGAGCTCAGGTGCATTCTATTTATATTAATCATCCTTGAGATGTTTCTACAACTTGATTGGAGTCCACCTGTGGTAAATTCAATTGATTGGACATGATTTGGAAAGGCACAAACCTGTCTATATAAAGGTTCTACAGTTGACAGCGCATGTCGCTGAAGTTGGAGACTTTTATCTCCCTCACCAACTTCAAACATCAGCTATCTGAGCAGCTAACCGATCGCTGCAGCTGTACATAGTCTATTGGTAAATGGCCCACCCATTTTCACCTACCTCATCCCCATACTGTTTTTATTTATTTACTTTTCTGCTCTTTTGCACACCAATATCTCTACCTGTACATGATCATCTGATCATTTATCACTCCAGTGTTAATCTGCAAAATTGTAATTATTCGCCTACCTCATGCCTTTTGCACACATTGTATATAGACTCCCCCTTTGTTTTCTACTGTGTTATTGACTTGTTAATTGTTTACTCCATGTGTAACTCTGTGTTGTCTGCTCATACTGCTATGCTTTATCTTGGCCAGGTCGCAGTTGCAAATGAGAACTTGTTCTCAACTAGCCTACCTGGTTAAATAAAGGTGAAATAAATAAATAAAAAAATGTCAGAGCAAAAACCAAGCCATGACGTCGAAGGAATTGTCCGTAAAGCTCAGAGACAGGATTGTGTCAAGGCACAGATCTGGGGAAGGGTACCAAAAAATGTCTGCAGCATTGAAGGTCCCCAAGAACAGAGTGGCCTCCATCATTCTTAAATGGAAGAAGTTGGAAGAAGTTTGGAACCACCAAGCGGCACATGGCAGCCTGCTTGGAGTTTGCCAAAAGGCACCAAAAGAACACAGACCATGAGAAACGAGATTCTCTGGTCTGATGAAACCAAGATTGAACTCTTTGGCCAGAATGCCAAGCGTCACGTCTGGAGGAAACCAGGCACCGCTCATCACCTGGCCAATACCAACCCTATGGTGAAGCATGGTGGTGGCAGCATCAAGCTGTGGGGATGTTTTTCAGTGGCAGGGACTGGGAGACTAGTCAGGGTTGAGGGAAAGATGAACGGAGCAAAGTACAGAGAGATCCTTGATGAAATCCTGAGCCCTCTGAAGCAGGTTATCAGACTGGGGCAAAGGTTCACCTTCCAACAGGACAACGACCCTAAGCACACAGCCAAGACAACGCTGGAGTGGCTTCGGGACAAGTCTCAATGTCCTTAAGTGGCCCAGCCAGAGCCCGGACATGAACCCGATCTAACATCTCTGAAGAGACCTGAAAATAGCTGTGCAGTGACGCTCCCCATCCAACCTGAAAGAGCTTGAGAGGATTTGCAGAGAAGTATGGGAGAATATCCACAAATACTGGTGTGCCAAGCTTGTAGCATCATACCCAAGAAGACTCGAGGCTGTATTCAGACCCTTTACTCAGTACTTTGTTGAAGGTGCTTCAACAAAGTACTGAGTAAAGGGTCTGAATACTTTTGTAAATGTGATAATTCCGTTTTTTTTTTTTTATAATAAATTAGCAGAAATTTTGAAAAAACAGTTTTTGCTTTGTCATTATGGGGTATTGTATAGATTTATGAGGGGGGGAAACGATTTAATCCATTTCAGAATAAGGCTGTAACGTAACAAAATGTGGAAAAAGCCGAAGAACATGGCTGACATTTTACGTTCTCCAAACCAATTGTGCAATTTTCTTTTTTTTTTTGCCTTTTGTGTAACTTTTTATTTATTTTTTACTTATTGTGTACATAATGTTGCTGCTACCGTCTCTTATGACCAAAAATAACTTCTGGACATCAGAAAAGCGATTACTCAACACAGACTGGAAGAAACTTTTTCCTTTAATGAGTCTGACAAGAAGGATGTCCTGCTGTCAATGGAACAGGCCCAGATCCATGCCTTTTACGTGAAGAAAAGACGCAGGAAAAGGGAAAGCACATCAGGGATCTTTCTGAGAAGCCGGAGGCGAGCGAGTAAACTCCCAATGCCTTCCATTCTCCTTGCTAACACGCAATCGTTAGAAAATTAAATTGATGACCTACTATTAGGGGCGGCAGGGTAGCCTAGTGGTTAGAGCGTTGGACTAGTAACCGGAAGGTTGGGTTAACTGCCTGAACAGGCAGTTAACCCACTGTTCCTAGGCCGTCATTGAAAATAAGAATTTGTTCTTAACTGACTTGCCTAGTTAAATAAAGGTTAAAAAAATAAAAATTAAATAAAGATTATCCTACCAAGAGGACATTAAAAACAGTGACATATGTTTCACTGAGACGTAACTGAACGAAGAAACAGACAATATAGAGCTGGCAGGATTTTCTATGCACCGGCAGAACAGAGACGCTACCTCTGGTAAGACGAGGGGTGGGGGTGTGTGTCTTTTGGTCAATAACAGCTCGTGCGCGATGTCTAATATTAACCTTTTATAACTAGGGGGCAGTATTTTCATTTTTGGATGAAAAATGTTCCCGTTTTAAACAAGATACTTTGTCACGACAAGATGCTCGACTATGCATATAATTGACAGCTTTGTATAGAAAACACTCCCACGTTTCCAAAACTGCAAAGATATTGTCTGTGAGTGCAACATAACTGATGTTACAGGCGAAACCCAGATAAAAATCCAATCAGGAAGTGCCGCATTTTTTGAAACCGCCTCATGCCAATGACTCCTTATATGGCTGTGAATGAGCTACAAATGAGCTTAAGTTTTCTACGTATTCCCCAAGGTGTCTACAGCATTGTGACGTCTTTTTACGCATTTATGTTGAAGAATAGCCGTAAGGGACCACATTTAGCAAGTGGTCACATGATGGCTCTGGCAGAAAATCTTGCGTAAAGTACACAAGTAGCCATTTTTCCAATCGCTTCTTATGAGAAACCAATTGTCCCAATGGATATATTATCGAATATATATGTGAAAAACACCTTGAGGATTGATTCTAAACAACGTTTGCCATGTTTCTGTCGATATTATGGAGCTAATTTGGAAAAAAGTTTGCCGTTGTAGTGACTGCATTTTCCGGTCGATTTCTCAGCCAAACGTGAAGAACAAACGGAGCTATTTTGCCTACAAAAATAATATTTTTGGAAAAAAGGAACATTTGCTATCTAACTGGGAGTCTCCTGAGTGAAAACATCCGAAGTTCTTCAAAGGTAAATTATTTAATTTGATTGCTTTTCTTATTTTTGTGAAAATGTTGCCTGATGCTAGCAGAGCCTAGCCATAGCATTATGCCATGATAAACTTACACAAATGCTTGTCTAGCGTTGGCTGTAAAGCATATTTTAAACATCTGAGATGACAGTGTGATTAACAAAAGGCTAAGCTGTGTCTCAATATATTTCATTTGTGATTTTCATGAATAGGAACATTTTTTAGGGAGATTTACGTCCGCTGCGTTATGCTAATTAGTTTGAGGCTACGTTACGCTCCCGCATGCGGGATGGGTAGTATCGAGAATTAAAGAAGTCTCGAGGTATTGCACGCCTGAGGTAGAGTACCTTACCACACTATCTACCAAGAGAGTTCTCATCTGTATTATTCGTAGCCATCTATTTACCACCACAAAGCAAAGCCAGCTCTCAACCAACTCTATCAGGCCATAATCAAAGAAGAAAATGCTCACCCAGAAGAGGCGCTCTTAGTGGCCAGGGACTTTAATGCAGGCAAACTTAAAATCAGTTTTACCACATTTTTACCAGCATGTCACGCGTAACCAGGGAAAACAAAATCCTAGCCCAACTTTACTCCAAACACAGAGATGCATACAAAGCTCTCCCCCACCCTTCATTTGGCAAATCTAACCACAATTCTATCCTCCTGATTCCTGCTTACAAGCAAAAACTAAAGCAGGGAGTACTAGTGACTCACTCAATACGGAAGTGGTCAGATGACGCAGATGCAACACTACATGACTGTTTTGCTAGCACAGACTGGAATATGTTCCGACATTCATCTAATGGCATTTAGGAACACACCACCTCAGTCATCGGCTTCATCAATAAGTGCATCGATGATGTCATCCCCACAGTGACTGAACGTACATATCCCAACCAGAAGCCATGGAATACAGGCAACATCTGCATCGAGCTAAAGGCTAGAGCTGCCGCTTAAAGGAAAGGGAGACTAATCTGGACGCTTATAAGAAATCCCGCTATGCCCTCAGACGAACCATCAAACAAGCAAAGCGTCAATACAGGATTAAGATTGAATCCTACTACACCGGCTCTGATGCTCGTCGGATGTGGTAGGGCTTGAAAACTATTACGGACTACAAAGGGAAACCCAGGTGCAAGCTGCCCAGCTACGCGAGCCTACCAGACGAGATAAATGCCTTTTATGCTCGCTTCCAGGCAAGCAACACTGAAGTATATGCACGAGAGCACCAGCTGTTCTGGATGACTGTGTGATAACGCTCTCGGTAGCCAATGTGAACAAAACCTTTAAACAAGTGAGCATTCACAAAGCCGCTGGGCCAGACGGATTACCAGGACGTGTACTCAAAGCATGCGCAGACCAACTGTCAAGTGTCTACACTGACATTTTCAACCTCTCCCGGACCGAGTCTGTAATACCTACATGTTTCAAGCAGGCCACCATAGTCACTGTGCCCAAGGAAGCGAAGGTAACCTGCCTAAATGATTACCGCCCCGTGGCACTCACGTCGGTAGCCATGAAGTTCTTTGAAAGGCTGGTCATGGCTCACATCAACAGCATCCTCCCAGACACCCTAGACCAACTCCAATTCGCATACAGCCCCAACAGATCCATAGATGACGCAATCTCAAACGCACTCCACACTGCCTTTTCTCACCTGGACAAAATGAACACCTATGTGAGAACGCTGTTCATTGACAACAGTTCAACACCATCATTAAGTTTGCTGATGACACAACAGTGGTAGGCCTGATCACCGACAACGATGATACGGCCTATAGGGAAGAGGTCAGAGAACTGTCCTGGCACCACACTGCCAACAACCTCTCCCTCAATATGAGCAAGACAAAGACCTGATCGTGGACTACAGGAAAAGGTGGGCCAAACAGGCCCCCATTAACCTGTCTAGGACTGGCTGTGAAACAGCCAATGAAATTGCAGGGTGCCAAATACAAATCAACAGAAATCTCATAAATCAAATTTCTCAAACATTCAAGTTCTAGGCACCATTTTAAAGATAAAATTCTCATTAATCCAGCCACAGTGACTGATTTCAAAAATGCTTTACAGCGAAAGCTCCACAAACGATTATGTTAGGTCACCACCAAGTCACAGAAAGACCCTGCCATTTTTCCAGCCAAAGAGAGGAGTCACAAAAAGTACAAATAGAGATAAAATTAATCACTAACCTTTGATGATCTTCATCAGATGAAAATCATAGGACTTCATGTTACACAATACATGCATGTTTTGTTCTATAAAGTGCATATTTATATCCAAAAATCTCATTTTACATTGGCGTGTTATGTTCAGTAGTTCCAAAACATGCTGTGATTTTGCAGAGAGCCACATCAATTCACAGAAACACTCATTATAAATGTTGATGAAAATTCAAGTGTTATGCATGGAACTTTAGATACACTTCTCCTTAACTTGTTATGGCTGCAATCCCGATATCGGGATAAGTGTCATCAACAACTGCTGAATAGCATAGCGCTAAATAAAATAAATATTACTATAAATATTTATATTCATGAAATCACAAGTGCAATATAGGAAAACACTGCTTAGCCTTTTGTTAATCCACCTGTTGTGTCAGATTTTGAAATTATGCTTTACAGCGAAAGCAATCCAAGCGTTTGTGTAAGTTTATTGATCGCATCATAAACATTAAGTACACTTAGCATCAGGTAGCTCGGTCACGAAAATCAGAAAAGCAATCAAATTAATCGTTTACCTTTGATGATCTTCGGATGTTTTCACTCACGAGACTCCCAGTTACACAACAAAATGTTCCGTTTGTTCCATAAAGATGATTTTTATATCCAAAATACCTCAGTTTGTTTGTCACGTTATGTTCAGAAATCCACAGGAAAGAGCGGTCATGACAACGCAGACAAATTCCAAATAGTTTCCATAATGTCCACAGAAACATGTCAAACGTTTTTTTATAATCAATCCTCAGGTTGTTTTTAAAATATATAATCGATAATATATCAACCGCAAATGTCTTTCACAGTAGGAGAGGGAAAAGCAATAGGTATGCAAAGCTCATGTGACCACTTGACGCGATGTTATCGTTCTGGCTCATTTTTCAAAATAAAAGCCTGAAACTATGTCTGAAGACTGTTGACACCTTGAGGAAGCGATAGGAAAAGGAATCTGGTTCATATCCCTTTAAATGGAGCAAAGGGAGGCTATGGAACATGGAGTTTTCAAAATAGAAGCCACTTCCTGTTTTGATTTTCCTCAGGGTTTCGCCTGCAATATCAGTTCTGTTATACTCACAGATAATATTTTGACAGTTTTGGAAACTTTAGTGTTTTCTATCCAATACTAATAATAATATGCATATATTAGCAACTGAGACTGAGGAGCTGGCCGTTTACAATGGGCACCTTTTCATCCAAGCTACTCAATACTGCCTCTGCAGCCATAAAAAGTTAATGCAACCACTGTGTCAGATTTTTAAAAAACTTTACGGAGAAAGCATACCATGCAATAATCTGAGTACGAAGCTCAGAGCCCAAACCAGCCAAAATAAATATCCGCCATGTTGCGCAGTCAACATTAGTCAGAAATAGCATTATAAATATTCACTTACCTTCGATGATCTTCATCAGAATGCACTCCCACGAATCCCAGTTCCACAATAAAATGTTTGATTTGTTCGATAAAGTTAATAATTTATGTCCAAATAGCTTCTTTTGTTAGGGTGTTTGGTAAACAAATCCAAACACGCGTTCAGGTCCAGCCGAACGTCGGACGAAAAGTTCAAAAAGTTATATTACTGGTCGTAGAAACATATCAAACTACGTATAGAATCAATCTTTAGGATGTTTTTATCATAAATGTTCAATAATGTTCCAACCGGGGAATTCCATTGTCTGTAGAAAAGCAATGGAGCGAGAGCTACCTCTCATGTGAATGCACGTGACTGAGATCGAGGCTGCTGCCAGACCTCTGACTCAATCCCTTCTCATTCGGACCACTTCACAGTAGAAGCCTGAAATAACATTCTAAAGACAGTTGACATCTAGTGGAAGCCTTAGGAAGTGCAAAATGACCCATATCCCACTGTGTATTTGATAGGGGCTGAGTTCAAAAACTACAAACCTTAGATTTCCCATTTCCTGTTTGGATCTTTTGCCTGCCATATGAGTTCTGTTATACTCACAGACATCATTCAAACAGTTTTAGAAACTTCAGAGTGTTTTCTATCCGATACTAATAATAATATGCATATATTAACATCTGGGACTGAGTAGGAGGCAGTTAACTCTGGGCACGCTTTTCATCCAAAAGTGAAAATGCTGCCCCCATCCCAAAGAAGTTGTTTAACATCGACGAGGCTGTAGTGGAGTAGGTCGAGAGTTTCAAGTTCCTTGGTGTCCACATCACCAATGATCTATCATGGTCCAAACATACCAAGACAGTCGTAAAGAGGGCACAACAAAACTTTTTCCCCCGCAGGAGACTGAAAGGATTTGGCATGGGCCCCCTGCACCATCGAGAGCATCCTGACCGGTTGCATCAAAGCCTGGTATGGCAACTGCTCGGCATCTGACCGTAAGGCGATACAGAGGGTAGTACGAATGGCCCAGTACATCACTGGGGCCAAACTTCCTGCCATCCAGGACCTATATAATAGGCTGTGTCAGAGGAAAGCCCATAAAATTGTCAGAGACTCCAGTCACCCAAGCACTCCGGTCCCAGAGCGCATGGACCAAAAGGCTCCTCAACAGCTTCTACCCCAAAGCCATTAGAATGCTGAACAATTCCTAAAAATCACCACCAGACAATTTACATTGGCTCTCCCCCCCTTCCCTTGTGTACACTGCTGCTACTCCCTGCTTGTTTCTTACCTATGCATAGTCACTTTGCCCCCACCTACATGTACTGATTTCCTCAACTAGCCTGTACCCCTGCACACTGACTCGGTACTGGTGCCACTTGTACAGTATATAGCCTCGTTATTGTTTTTCTTATTGTTATTCTTATTGTGTTACTTTTTATTATTACTTTTTTATTTTGAACTGCACTGTTGGTTAAGGGCTTGTAAGTAAGCATTTCACAGTAAAGTTTAAACCTGTTGTATTCGGCACATGTGGCAAATAAAGTTTGATTTGAATGCACTGTACATTGATTTTTATGTGGACCTATGAATATATAACTCATTATAGCCTCAATGTCCACCCTGCGAGTTATGCATCTTGATAAACACATGTTAATTAACAGGAAATCAGATCTGTATCAGAAACTGAAGCTTGGCTTCCATTAGGTATTAGGACACAATCTCAAACTAACACTTTGTTCAACTGCACTGCCAGTAAGTTGGTAGGTATTGGAGGATCTCCCTTTCACATTCTAAGTGATGCCCGTCACTTTGGCAAGAAGCATGTTTGCAGGACTGTTCCTCTTTATATCCAGTCTGTCAAATGTAGATGCAGTGATTTGCAATGAGAAGAAAGTTTGTGCCTTCATAGTGTCCGTCAGTGAACATGAACTACAATTTCCCCGATGCTGACTTTTTGCGGACAGGTGACTTAGTCTGGTTTAACAATGGCAGCAATAAGAAATGTAAGGACATGACCATTCCCGAAGACTTCACAGATGACGAAAGGGTATTACAGACGTTTTGAGTAGCTTCATGACATTTGGGGGAATCTTCTATAAGCCAGATACATCTGGACCGCAGTGAGGAAGCAGGCGGTTACTCCTGTGCCGTAAAAGGATGTGAGGATCTTCACTCTCCTGCACAAGACCATCTGCGACTTCATTGGGATACCTGTCAAAATCCTTTGCAATTACGCATTATGGGGCAGCAGGGTAGCCTAGTGGTTAGAGCATTGGACTAGTAACCGAAAGGTTGCAAGTTCATATCCCCGAGCTGACAAGGTACAAATCTGTCGTTCTGCCCCTGAACAGGCAGTTAACCCACTGTTCCTAGGCCGTCATTGAAAATAAGAATTTGTT
Source organism: Oncorhynchus mykiss (assembly GCF_057628025.1). Taxonomy (NCBI): domain Eukaryota; kingdom Metazoa; phylum Chordata; class Actinopteri; order Salmoniformes; family Salmonidae; genus Oncorhynchus; species Oncorhynchus mykiss. Next base: position 21,078,364 of record NC_143051.1, on the reverse strand, counting down.
CTTAACTGACTTGCCTGGTTAAATAAAGGTAAAATAAATATATAAAATTATCCCAGCATTCAAACCATCACACAATATGGTCAAAAATGGTTTTCAAATACTTGGACTTCCCGGATCGGGAAGAGCACCATGGTAACAAGGAGAAAGAGAACAAATTCACGTTTAAAAAGCAAAGGGGTACGGTGCGTCATACCGTGATCCATTTGGGGTCAATCTGTCTGTTACAAACGTAAAAGTTACTCCTCCCACTGCAAAGAGGGAGAATCAGTCCTGATCTCCTTCTGCAAGACTTCCTGTCCAAACTTTAGTTACTTAGTCCAAGGTCACGTTTCTACAGGCAGTCAGAAAAGGGCATTCAGGCAGCTACTTCTCTATTGTAAGAGGCTTTGAGAATCTCCCATTTGAGGTACACTTATTGTGAAATATGGCCCCAAGAACACTTCAGTGTCAGTCAGTGGTAAAATAGAGGAGGGCAGCAGTGATGCCAACCCACCAGTGAAGTCTTAAACGTGGTACATGAGCAATGGGACTGAAGTCGTACCGACAGGAGAAGGAAGAGAACGATACATAAGTGTCAGTCTGGGAGACATGATCCAGTACTACTGTATGGCTGACAACAAGATATGAGCTCAGAACTCTACCCTCTTGGACCTTAACATAGGTGTGACTTCACAGTGTCTGTTTTGCTTTCTGTACCGGCTGTGGTGGGCGTTGCCCTGGCTGCTAAAGCTTCAGTTCTCATCTACTGTACACCGAAGAGGAGAAGCAGGAAGTTATGTCAGAGAAGGAAGTGATGTTAGAATAGGAAGTGATGTCAGAGAAAGTGCTGTCAGAGGAGTTAGTGCTGTCAGATGTGAGTGTGAGGACCAGAGCCTCTATTTATGAAACTCTTGACAACATCTTCGCAGACCCTGATGAGTATGACGACATACAGCGTGACACCTACACAGGCCTTCAGAGAGATCAGGGTGACACCTACACAGGCCTTCAGAGATCAGGGTGACACCTTTTCACATACAATGGCAATATGAATGTCTCTCAAACATTTTCTCAAACCCCTAACTTCGTACTTCAGTTCCCATATGACTTAATTGTGTCAGGTAAATATCTAAGGCAATGAAATTGAATAAAATGTGTAATGCTATTTAATGTTATGTAAGAGATGTGACAATGTTATTGTTTTGTTATTGATCATGCTATTTATGAAAGCTTGTTAAGTATTAACTAATGCTAATTCATCATTAGTCCATCCTTTTAGTGGATTCTTACTGTTAACACCTTTACAGGTGACTAACTATTAAACCTGTCAAGCAATAACTAATGATGTAATGCCATATCTGGTTGGGGGTGGGGCTTTGTTGGAGCATAGGACTGAGAGTGGTAGAGGATTTGTTGTTTGTTTTCACCCTTCGCCTGTAAAATACTGAAAAGCCAAATAGAAAAGCCTTGATTAAAAAAGCATTAACTAATGGCGATTCATTTTGAATCCATCCTCTTTGTGGGGCCCTATAGTAAAAACTGTTAAGACTTTAACTAATGAATTGTGAATATGCCATGACAGCATGTCAATTACAACACCCTGTAAGGCATTGATTGGGCTTTGAACTGTGTTTTGAGTATATATATAGATGTGTTCCTACGTGTACGCCTGTAGGACTCATGGCAGGTATGGGTGATGTTAGCAGCCAGGTCCAGTTGGTGCTGCCTGGTCTCTGGACTGCCGTGTTCAGCCCCGATCCCGATCATCCCTCCAGAGAAGCAGGCCAGGTGACCCATCCTGTGGTCCAGGATACCCCCTCTCCACTCAGCCACGTAGATCAGCCCCCCAGGAGACCTCTGGACTAGGTTATTCTCTATGGCCTAAAGCAGTGTACAGTAGATGGGTATCATTAGTAAAAAACATGTGAAGAGTTTCATTCCAAAACGCGATATATATGCATTTTCAGAAATGTTGGTTAATTGATATTAGTAAAAAATATATATCTATTTTTCATCAAATGTCTTTGCCTCTTTTCGCGATCTCTCTTCTCCTGCTCTGTTCTATGGTTCTGTTCTTGTTCTCACGCTTCACCTATTGCTTTTCTGCTGTTATAGCATTATATGGCATAGCATGCAACCATAGACTGGCCATAGACTTGTATGTGTACCTCCAGTGCAGCATAGTACATTCTTTTAGCAACTTCATCTGTCCTGTCTGACATCAGGTAGGATTTTATTAGATACTCGTAGAAACTGTCACCAAGGGCCCCAATGGAGACATAATCTGAAAAAGATAAGCAATAACGCATGATCTGCCATGCCATGTAACAAGTGGCTGTTCGCAGACAGGACAATAACATTAAAGAACAATGTAATCCCTCTTAGTTTAATGAAGGACTGCAATCACTCAATAGTCAGATGGTGACTTACGCTGTTCCCAATTCCCACTGACTGGGTTGAGAGCGTTTGGGTAGAGGCCACGTGGCTTGTCCAGCTGGTTCAGGTGTTTCCTAATATTCATAACCTGAAGGTGTAGAGAAGTAAGAGGGCGAGAGAGACAAAAAACAAGTTAATTTATTTAACAGTTGAGCTCAATATGGGGTATTCTTTCTAAGTACGTGTTATTTTCACATTACATCTGATTTTAAAGACTTGAAAACAAAAGCATTATATGTGAGGCTTGTGGAGTTACAGCACTCACCTTCTCGGTATAAATGGGATCATTGGTGAGTTCTGACAGATGAACAAACTCCAGATGCAGGGTTCCAAACTCTGCTAGAACACTGCTCCTCCCCAAATCCCCTCCGGACCACCTCCTGGAATCACTAAAACAGGAACAGACATGAGAGAGAAATGCAAGCCTGACAACTCACACTAAATTCTTTCCGTTGCTTTGTCGTTTGCTACATACTTTAGTCTGAGACAGCCATCATTGAAGTCGTTTGTGGTGACGTGGAGCGATTGGATCGTCTCTAACCAATCAGAGTATCAAAGCCAATTACGATTATTCAAACCGCCCACGTATGTTCTGTCTCTAGCCCAACCCATTCTGTTTCTGGACCAATCAGACAGCCCCGAACTTGTTCACATTCGGTGAAGCGTCGGGGAGGTACTCAGATCCAAAACCATTCCGGAGAAGTCCGTGGGCACGGCGTAGTGTTTTGCCGGTGCAAGGAGTCTGGGTAGCCAGGCAAGAGAAATGTAACATTTGAAACCTGCCTACTGTATTGTAGAAGTTGTACCAGCAATAACACATAAATGATGCATTGGGCACATTCAGAATTTTATGAACACAATGATCCTCCCAATTTGCAAGTTCTACATTTGTTGAAATGTGAGGGTGAAGTTGCTAATATTGTTCGGTTAGCTGAATTACACCATGACATCCAGGGGTCTGTGTATTTTTTATATATAGGCCATAATAATGGCCTATAATAGGCTAATAATAAAGAGGTCATTTAAACGGTAAAAATGAATTTCCTTTTAATGTGGCATGAAGACAACCAGTCATGATATTTTCATCTGACTGTCAAACAAATCACTTCAAAAAGGTAGGCATGTTTGTCTACTACAAAATAATTCCAGCATTCAAACTGCATGGCATTTGATGAATGGAAATAGACATCTGTTACAAAACACCAAAAAGTGTGTCTAATGTCATAGGCCTAAATTCATTGATGTGTCTTGCTGACAAATTTATATTTTTTGTAGTTGGGACACCTGAAATGGGGCTGAAACTGTCCTGGGAAAAATGAGATGCTCACCCTAACACACACTGTCAACTTACTAGACTAGGCTACAATGTGTATTGAACCTCAAATACAGTGGGGCAAAAAAGTATTGTCAGCCACCAATTGTGCAAGTTCTCCCACTTAAAAATATGAGAGAGGCCTGTATTTTTCATCATAGGTACACTTCAATTATGACAGACAAAATGAGAAATAAAAATCCAGAAAATCACATTGTAGGATTTTTAATGAATTTATTTGCAAATTATGGTGGAAAATAAGTATTTGGTCAATAACAAAAGTTTCTCAATACTTTGTTATATACCCTTTGTTGGCAATGACAGAGGTCAAACGTTTTCTGTAAGTCTTCACAAGGTCATCACACACTGTTGCTGGTATTTTGGCCCATTCCTCCATGCAGATCTCCTCTAGAGCAGTGATGTTTTGGGGCTGTTGCAGGGCAACACGGACTTTCAACTCCCTCCAAAGATTTTCTATGGGGTTGAGATCTGGAGACTGGCTAGGCCACTCCAGGACCTTGAAATGCTTCTTACGGAGCCACTCCTTCGTGTGTTTGGGATCATTGTCATGCTGAAAGACCCAGCCACGTTTCATCTTCAATGCCCTTGCTGATGGAAGGAGGTTTTCACTCAAAATCTCACGATACATGGCCCCATTCATTCTTTCCTTTACACGGATCAGTCGTCCTGGTCTCTTTGCAGAAAAACAGCCCCAAAGCATGATGTTTCCACCCCCATGCGTCACAGTAGGTATGGTGTTCTTTGGAAGCAACTCAGCATTCTTTGTCCTCCAAACACGACGAGTTGAGTTTTTACCAAAAAGTTATATTTTGGTTTCATCTGACCATATGAAATTCTTCCAATCTTCTTCTGGATCATCCAAATGCTCTCTAGCAAACTTCAGACGGGCCTTGACATGTACTGGCTTAAGCAGGGGGACACGTCTGGCACTGCAGGATTTGAGGCCTTGGCGGCGTAGTGTGTTACTGATAGTAGGCTTTGTTACTTTGGTCCCAGCTCTATGCAGGTCATTCACTAGGTCCCCCGTGTGGTTCTGGGATTTTTGCTCACCGTTCTTGTGATCATTTTGACCCCACGGGGTGAGATCTTGCGTGGAGGCCCAGATCGAGGGAGATTATCAGTGGTCTTGTATGTCTTCCATTTCCTAATAATTGCTCCCACAGTTGATTTCTTCAAACCAAGCTGCTTACCTATTGCAGATTCAGTCTTCCCAGCCTGGTGCAGGTCTACAATTTTGTTTCTGGTGTCCTTTGACAGCTCTTTGGTCTTGGCCATAGTGGAGTTTGGAGTGTGACTGTTTGAGATTGTGTCTTTTATACTGATAACAAGTTCAAACAGGTGCCATTAATACAGGTAACGAGTGGAGGACAGAGGAGCCTCTTAAAGAAGAAGTTACAGGTCTGTGAGAGCCAGAAATCTTGCTTGTTTGTAAGTGACCAAATACTTATTTTCCACCATAATTTGCAAATAAATTCATTAAAAATCCTACAATGTGATTTTCTGGATTTTTCCCCCCTTATTTTGTCTGTCATAGTTGAAGTGTACCTATGATGAAAATTACAGGCCTCTCTCATCTTTTAAAGTGGGAGAACTTGCACAATTGGTGGCTGATTAAATACTTTTTTGCCCCACTGTATATGTAGGCCTACTGGTAGCCAGTGATGTAGTGGTAAAAAAAATGATGGGTAAACTCTGATTGATGGTCGCGGTAAAATAAAAAGTAACTCTCCCTTTACTTTCAATGCATTATTAAAAAATGTTTTATTTTTTAAACGTGGGTAAATAGCATTTACTTGCTTTTACTCTCCACTAGGACTACACCAATGCCGATAGCCGAGCCTCTCAGCCAAGGCAATTTTAAAGACATCAACACACGCAGAATAGCCTACATTCAAAATAATAAGTTACTTGAATCTAAATCATGAGTTGTCCATAATTCATGAGTTAAAGCTTGGGAGACTTCACAGATCATGTGACATAAACCACTACCTTTTCTTTCCTTACATTAATGACATTAATGACAGTGTTATTTATCATTGTTAAGCATTTGACAATTGAATTAGAACATTGAACCTAAAACCTGTACGAATCATTGATCTTGGAGATCTCTGAAAATGCACTGTAAGTGTAACTATGCCTACGTAACATTTCATGATGTTTCGCTGTGAAAACAGTTCTCATGAGCACACAAATCCAAAATAATGTAATAATGCCATTGCAAAATTGAATGCTTCTAACCGAAATAGTCAACTATAGGCCTACTGTCATCAACGTATAATTGTTGGATGGATTAGATGTGCATTGGTGTCTAGCTGTGGGCTAGTTGTCTCTTGATATTGTTGACCATCATCATCATCATCTGATCGAGGAAATAAAACAAATATTGATAGAACATAATGAAGCTAAATAAAATGGTCTGTTACTTCTGACGCAGAGATCACCAGTACCCTCGCGCATCTGAAAAACAAAACAACGAGCGCTCCAAACAGCTGACCGACAAAAGCAAACAATGATAAATCAACGGATAAATCAAATGCATTGGAATAAAGGCTATTTTTAACAAAGTCGCATGGCAAACAAATGTTGAAAATGAGGAAGTACAAAGGAACATCTACACATAAAGAAGGTCAGCTGAGGCCGAAATTCAGCACTATTGGATGGACAGCACCGCCACATAGAAATACATTTTCTAAACCATGACAGATAGGTGGGGGGTATTCATTTCATTGGTAAATATGAAAATAAAATATTCCAATGTATTTACCACTGCATTCTAAACAAATAGGAAACATGTCAAATTGAAATTATTTCGAGACCCTCCCTAAAGTTGGGACTTTTGTTGCATTTAGGGGATTTAACATCTCATTCAGGGGAGCTGAGCCCGCGACTCCCCCGTAATTTGCACCATGGTTAGCTGAATAACTTACATCCAACTCAAATTGGCTACGTAATATTTATGTACTATAGTATCATTTTTTCTGCTCTTCTGCAAAGGTGCTGGCTATCATGCTCTCTAATGCACATGGTGGAAATATCAGTGTCTTGCCCTAAAATGAGTAATTTCACAGGCTTATTATTTTAGTGTTTATTGGAGGTAGCTGTAGTCAGACAAAATTATATGCGGTAAGCTCTAACCAGCTTTGATCACACAGAATAATCATTTCTAACTGTGACAAGCCTTGATTGGCTAAGTACTTGTGACAGAAAAGCGTTGATTGGATAGAATTACCATTATAGGCTGAGGCAATCTATAGTTGTGTCTTGGATATCCTTCTTTTTGTCCAGTTGTCAGCAGACAGCACAGTTCATGTCTGAAATATTATTTTGTCTTTCTGAGAAAAGAACCTGGAGAATAATCATGATGACAAGAGTCTATTCTGCGATAGATTAGGAGCAGATCCTGACCTGTTAGTCTTTCTCTTCGACCCAGACCTGTTCCTCATTCACTTCCATAATATTCTATATTTAGATCTGGAGGAGGAGGGGGATGTTGATCTTCCTCCACTCTGAGCCTCTGTCATTCCCAGACACCTGACACATCGATCCCAGATTCGCCTTTGACTGACAGCTGGGGAGAGGGAAGCTGACAGGCTGCCAGGAGCACCAGCTTAGCTTACCCTCCCTCTAATGACCATGGCAGATTGCTTCACACTTCTCACTGACTTCACACTTACTTTCCCTAGGGACTAGGAGGGAGAGCTGGGCCATCAGGTAAAACTGAATATAATGACTCTCACTTCTGCAGTGAAAATGCATTTTGAGTAAAAATGAACAGGGTGGATTTCCTCTCTCACTCCGATCCAAATGTCTTTTCCACTGTGGTTTTAATAGTATTACCGGGATTAGATAAATCCAGAGTTCATCAAGTGTAATGCATGATGACACACTGCAACTAATTAGATCATGATATATAGTCCTGCAATCTATTTACAGTCCAAGAATTACGCTACCTACAACAGCATAGCTACAATGTGTCAGTTTATGTATATGGCTTCAGTGAAGACTACCCTGCTCCAGCAGAAGAGGTATTGTATAGCAAACTAGGAAATGCTACCCACCCGGCCAGGTTGACAACTCCATGTGGTATGCCTGTGGGAGTGTTGAAGGCAGGTAACAGATTTTTCCCCAGCTCCACCACTTTCCTTTTAAACACCTGGAGAGACAAGAGAGCTGTTCAGTTCAGTCCAGTTAAATCAGTTCAGTTTGGTTGAGACAGCTCAGTTGAGTTTGGTTCAGTTGAGTTCATCTAACGTAGTAGATGAGTGACTTTATGGGACAGCTCAGGGCTTCATGCCCTCTTCTATCCCTCTTCTCAGTGTCTGTCTGGTTGCGGGTGGGGTTTGGCAAGGGACAAGGAAAGGGGAGGAGTGTTGTAGTCTTCGTTGTAGTTCACCTTTTGTAGACTGCATCTAGTTCAAGCTCTTCTATGCCGAAACCACATTGTCAGTGTATCACTTTTCAGGAAGTGTTAATAACAGCTGTGGCAAAGTTGGTGTCCCATTTATTGTTTCCTGTCCTGCATGTCCCCAAAGGAAAGGTGCCTAATGACTCCCCTTGTTGTATCCAGCAGGGCTGCGACAATACCAGTATTACACACATTTTTACAAAGCAAAAATAAAAACACAAAGTCTTTGGTCCTTTAAAACCTGCTTTATGTCAAATATTGTGTTCTATAGCTTAGAAATAAATACAAGTGACTCTGGATGACAACATAATCATGTTTGTTTTCAACATTAAATCCCTCTTTGTGTTTTGTTTCCATACCACAATACTAACAAATATCTCAATACTGGTATCATACCATGCCCTAATATCCAGGTGGACTACATAAGTATTCTCTAATGATACACAACATGTATAAATCCACAGGCACAGCTTGACAAACTCACAAAATATGGCATGCAGCTAAAAGAAAGAATTTCACCAAAGTAAAGCCAAAGCTGGAGTCAAAGAAGAGCTTGGGACATTGTGTGCCTGTAGCAGTGTTCCGTCTATCTGAAATGCTGCATTCTTTTAAAACAAATGACTGCCTCTGTTTGAGAAAAAAGCAGCCAGCAACCACAAACAATCAGTCTTGATTAACCCTCAATATAAAAGTCAGAGAAAACTCTCTGCAGGATTTAATGAAACTGGTACTGTGATGAGTATGTTGTTTTCTTTCATTTCTGAAAAGACTGTATCAAGATAATAATCCAGCTCTCTCTTTACAATTATTTAAGGCTTACACAAGTGTCCTTGAAATTGCACAGCCTGTAATCACATCAAGAACTGAGAGCACAACCTTGTGAAGAAAAGTGCTCTGGCAGAGGAAGGTAATACTGGTAGTCATGTTGCCATGGTAATCTGAAAATATACTGTCATCTCACCCAGTGTAATTGATCACCATACAAGGAGAAAAACGGGCTGTTGGGAGTTGTCCATGGTGCCGAATGTCCTCCCAATTGTCATACCTGGGGCTGTATGTGTTAAATGTCTCAGAGCAGGAGTGCTGCTCTAGGATCAGGTTCCCCCTGTCCATGTTATCGTAATCATTGTGATCTAAAAGGCTAAACTGATCCTAAATCAGCACTCCTACTCTGAGACACTTGATACATACAGCCCCAAATTTTAAGACACTGTTTAATTAGAGAAGGCACAACTGAGCCATAAAACGATATCCTTAATTACTTCATAGTCTGGTTCTTGATCCTGTTCCCAGCTGTGACCATCCCCACAATGGATCAACTGCAATGGAATCATTCTACGACAGAGCCTGCTTAGTTCCGAAAAAGAATGCCTTGATTGTGGATAAATTCCAGAACTCAATCAACCTACATAATTTCAGTGGTGTGTGTGGTATTGATGGAATTCTCTAATCTGTCCATTATCGATGCATTATAGGATATATACGTTTTGACAACTGCACACATCAACCAGGATGTGATGGCGGTTCTCTTTGATTCTAGGTCATTTATTTGAACGGCCACATTATCAGGCAAGAGGATGTAGAGCTGTTTTCCGGAAGACAGATATCTTTAGGCCTCATATAACGGTGGGAGACATTATAGCTGAGTAATACCGCTGTTAAGCAATGTAGAAATGTGATGAATAAACTATGATGGATGGATCTCACCTCCTCTCCTGTTAGGTAGTAGGCAGACAGCAGGCCACCCACGTAGCGGATATTCACTTCAAACAGAGATGCCTCTCCACCCTGTGGGGGAAAGAAAGAAAGAAAGAAAGAAAGAAAGAAAGAAAGAAAGAAAGAAAGAAAGAAAGAAAGAAAGAAAGAAAGAAAGAGAGATTGCTTTTCATTACAGACGAGGGATACTTTCTATTGTGTCTGACGAGCTGTCAGAGGTTTGGTTCCAGGGTTATTTAAGGATGTTTTTCATTTTCTTCTCAGTGGGCATAATCTCCCTGCCTGAACCATGATTGATATGCAGGTCCAGCATTCTCAGAGTGACGTCCCTAGCGTCCCAGCGTGTCTTGCACGCTGTTCTGGATTAGATTTAAACAGCTGGATTAGATTTAAAGTGGCCTATGTATAGCCCCACTGACAACATTAATTATTTATAATAAGGGAAAAATGACCCACTTACTACATTGAGGTTCAGGTTGTTCTCCACCCACTCCTTGGCCTCCTGGTACTCTTCACCAAGCCCCATAATGTAGAGGGTATCAAGAGAGTCCACGATAGAGGCACCTCTTAACCCACCTGTGACACCAACACACCAACACACAATGGACTGCACTGCAGACTAGAAACATTAACTGCTATGGACTGCACTGCAGAGACATTAACTGCAGACATTAGTTTGTAAACTTTCATGTAGGTAGAGTATTTCAGAAGCAGGGTACTGGTATGCCATATAGTACATCCAGGGAGCCATTTACTCACCAAATGTCCTGCCATCATTGCCATTCCTGGAGAGTGGTCGCAGCTCATTCTCCCCCCATGCGTAGCGCTTATAGTTGTCCCAAGCAAACTTCATCATCTGAAATAAAAAATACATGTGATAGAATCTCACTGAAATAAGTATACTAGTTTTAGTGAATAACAAACAGATGACAACCTTTAATTAGCTTCAATATCAAAATTGAACAGCTCATTGCAGTGGTTTCATTATCTCCATGAAATGATGTCATTGCAATAGGATGAGGTCATTCAAAGAATCACATTTCTGTGATCCGATGGCTCCCTCTGGAACCACCAGTGACATTAGTAACAACCAATTCATCTCCTCACCCTACTTATTCACGTGGCCTAGGCTAATGCATAGAATGGCTTTCACATTATATTATCGTAATATGCATCTAATTTTGCCAAACTAACTTCTCTCACCATGGGGTCTGTTAATATCTCAAGAGCTAATAACCTACTCCATGAAACAACTCCTTTGCCTGCAGTCCTTGTCAACAATCTACCAACAGTGAGTCGCAATAAGCAGTACCTGTACCGGTATATCAGTTTGTTTCTTATTACCTCTTGGCATACATTAGCAGTTATCTTGAGGTAACTGTCGGTAACTGTGTTAGGGAAAGAAAAAGAGAACAAAAGAAAAAGGCTGTAGTTCTGTTGACACTGGCTCTGACTTTTGTGGTGATAGGACAATGTGTGAGACAGGTGGAGAGAGCAGGGAGAGATGAACTTTGGAGAGTATGTGTTGCTTTATTCATCAAAACAGCAGTACCAGTGAGGAAGACAGACGGGCCTATTCATGATATTTCACCGGTAAAGCCTTGGGGTTGACCTTTGTAATCAAGATGACCTATTCTGGATGGGATCTTTGGCACCTCTGAATCATATTTCCCCTCCAGAGGTTTGGTAATGACACGGAGCATCCATTGACCAGAACATTAGGAAGAAAGAAAGATCTTGAATAAAAATGGAAGGGGTTTTAGTTTGACATTTAAGCTTGCTTGGCTTTGTTGCAGCCGTGTCAATGTCATTTTATACTTCCTCACAATGAATATCCAAATGAGGCCAAAGATAAGTCACATTCTCCTTGCCAAGAAATGAACAAGAACCCAAGTTAGACCAATCTCTGGCAGTATAATTCCTAACTGATATGATACTGTAATAGCTTTCTGAAGTTTTGGGCCCCTATTTCTATGAAAGAAAGCTTCTGTTTGACTGTAAGTAGCCCTATTTATGAAAAACAGATCAAAAGAATAAAGGCTTCTGCTTCATTCAGGAGAATCGTGGCTGAATAGCAACATAGATCACTCAGTCTACAGTTGCTCTACAGTCATGGGCTTTGCAAATAGTTTGCCGGGTAAATAATATATCTCTATTCTCTGTTTGAATGAAAGAAGCTAGTGTACGTTGTGTGTGGGAATATTCACCCCCCTAGTTGCTGTGTGTGTGTGTGTGTGTGTGTGGCTTTGGAGACGTTTGTAATAAGTAGTGTCAGGTAAAGGCTAAGGTGAACAGCGGATGTGACTGTTGGGAGTCAGGAGAATCATCATGTTTGACAGTCAGGAGGAGCCTGTGCCCCAGAATAAGGAGGTGCACTGTACGTCCTAAATGGCATCCTATCCCCTATATAGTGCACTACTACTCATAGGGCTCTGGTCAAAAGTAGTGAAATATGTAGGGAATAGGTTACCATTTGGGACAGAGACCCAGTGTCTGGACAACTGGGGCAGCCCTGCCAATCAAACAGCATTACCTCAAGAGATCTGTACAGTAGGCTTTATGACCCCTGCACCCCACCTCTGCCAACCCACACACACTTACCATGCAGCACCATTATTGACCTGGAGATTTGTAGCCTGCTGATGAATTTGTCTGGCTTTTCAAAAGATGCCAACTGCATTCCCTCATGGGCAACAGTGAGGAGACACCTTATCGTTTTCAGTCTGGGGGCTCTGCTAGAATCCAGGCTATTTAGTATAAAATTCACAATAGATCCTAATTAATTTAAAAGTGTGAATCATTGAGTAGACCTACAGCCTCGAGCATGTTGTTGCCATTAACAGTTATTTGCTCAAAGACATCGATTGCTCAAGCTATTATTATCCTCCTGCCTTCTCCACATAAACCTGTCTGTAACACAGCGTTATCCTATCCTATTATGATACCATATGGCAATGCATAGGCCTATCACCACCGCCTCTTACCTCTTTGACTTTCTCCCGACGCTGCAGAGATTCAGGATCACTAGGTTTTCCATAATTTGCGCCATATGGCGGTTTCAGCATACAATTCCTCAACTTCACTCTCACAGGTGAGCGCGCGCGACTCGATACCACCACGCCCCTTGTATGCACCTTGTCGTCGGCAGCGTCACCTTCAGACGTATGTTCCATTGAAACTGTTCTTTGATTACTTTCCTTGTTATTATTTGTCTGTTTTCCATTTGAAGATGAGAGTTGTGATTGTATACGTGGCACTCCAATATCGAACCGAGCGGCTCCAATGAGCGAGCTGGGCTGTGCACTTTGTCCATTCATCGAGTCGGTGATAACTGCCGAGTTGTCCGAATTATGTTGAAAAATACGTTTCAAACGAGATATTTCAGGCAAAAAGAACAAAGCTCCAAATCCCAGACTTCCGAGAAACAGTAAGAATAGAAATGTCTGCGGTAAACGAAGCCCCACGAACGAAGTTTTACCTGCGAGCGTTTTGAAAATCATCTCGTCTCAGTTTGCCAACACAACAGCTACATTGTTGATAAAGTCAATTGTTGTCTCCTTACATTTTCCCTCGTGGCCGTTACAACAAAAATAAAATAATTTAACTTATTTAGTTTGAGTAGAATTCCAACGCTAAATCTTCCCAGAGTATGGCGATTTTATGAACGCACGAGCCATTCTTAATCAGGTCTCGTTCACTCAAGCATGTTTAGAATTGTGACACACTGTACAGTACCTGTGTGAAGCTAGCCACAATAAGGATTAGCCACAATAGTGGAATTTGCGGTTCGGCTTCAAAATAATAGTCCCCAATTGAAACTGATGAACGGAAACAAATAGTGTAATAATTTTACATTTTAGTAATTTAGCAGACGCTCTCATCCATAGCGACTTATAGTTAGTGCATTCATTTTAGGATAACTAGGTGGGACAAGCACATATCACAGGCATAGTAAGTAAACTTCTCAATAAAGTAGCTATCAGCAAAGTCTGAGCTAGATAGAGAGGAGAGAGAGGGAGGGGGGGGGGGGTGTATTTAAGATACTCTTTGAAGAGGAAGGGTTTCACATGCTTTGAGAAGACTGGTTCCACTATTGGGGTGCCAGGACAGAGAAGAGCTTGGACTGGGCTGAGCTGCACTTCAGTAGGGGTGGGAAGGCCAAGAAACCGGAGGTGGCAGAACAGAGTGCTTGGATTGGGGTGTAGGGTTTGAGTAGGGAGGGGCAGTTCCTCTTGCTGCTCCATAGGCAAGCACCAAGGTCTTGTAGTGGAAGCATGCTTTGACTGGAAGCCAGTGGAGTGTGCAGGGGAGCGGGCTGACATGGGAGTACTTGGGCAGGTTGAAGACCTGGGTGGCTGCAGCGTTCTGGATAAGTTGCAGGGATTTGATGGCACAAGCGGGGAGCCCAGCTGGGCTCCATATTTGGATTAGAGAATGCTAAACAACAATGGAATGTTGTTATATAACTTAAAAATACACACAATTAATTTGAGAAACAGTAAATAAACAGTTTAAAATCCCACTGTGGTTGTATTAGACTGCATAATTGCATTGGGGGCATACAGTGCCTTCAGAAAGTATTCATACCCCTTGACTTATTCCACATTTTGTTGTTACAGCCTGAATTCAAATAGAAAGATTTTTTTCACCCATCTACACACAATACCCCATAACGACAAAGTGAAAACATGTTTTTAGACATTTTTGCCAATGTATTGAAAATGAAATACAGAAATATCTAATTTACATAAGTATTCACACCCCTGAGTCAATACTTTGTAGAAGCACCTTTAGCAGTGATGACAGCTATGCGTCTATTCACTCTAAAATGCGCAGTTTGTCACATAACACAAGTTTTGAGGAAGCGTGCAATTGGCATGCTGACTGCAGGAATGTCCACCAGAGCTGTTGCCAGAGAATTTAATGTTACTTTCTCTACCATAAGCCGCCTCCAACATTGTTTTGGAGAATTTGGCAGTACGTCCAACCGGCCTCACAACCGCAGACCACATGCATGGCGTCATGTGGGTGAGCAGTTTGCTGACGTCAATTTTGTGAACAGAGTGCCCCCATGGTGACAGTGGGGATATGGTAATGGCAGGCATAAGCTACGGACAACGAACACAATTGCATTTTAGCAATGGCAATTTGAATGCACAAAAATACCGTGACGAGATCCTGAGGTCCCATTGTGAGACCCATTTTGTAAGGTATCTGTGACCAACAGATGCATATCTGTATTCCCAATCATGGGAAATCGATATATTAGGGCCTAATGAATTTATTTAAATTGACTGATTTCCTCATATGAACTGTAACTCAGTAATATCAATGAATTTTGCATGGTGCATTTATATTTCTGTTCAGTATAGTAATACAATTGCAAAATCTTCTCTCTGCCCCATGGCAAAAAGTGTAGAATTGCAGCAAACTTGCTTTAAAACTGCAACATTTTCTCTAATGCCTATGGAAAAATATGTTGAATTACAGGAAATGAACTCTTAAACTTCTCTCTGCTGTCAAGAGGAGGGCTGCACAAATGTTTAGCTAGCAAGTCGGGAGGGTGGGGCCCTCCAATAAAATGTCACTTACTCACCGTCTTTCTCTCACTAACCCACTCTTAATTTCACTTCAATTTAAGGTCTTTATTGGCATGGGAAACATATGTTAACATTGCCAAAGCAAATGAAGTAGATAATAAACAAAAGTACAATAAACAATTAAACATTACACTCACAAAAGTTCCAAAAGAATAAAGACATTTCAAATGTCATATGTGCAAATAGTTAAAGTACAAAAGGGAAAATCAATAAACATGGGTTGTATTTACAATGGTGTTTGTTCTTCACTGGTTGCCCTTTTATGGCAACAGGTCACATATCTTGCTGCTGTGATGGCACACTGTGGTATTTCACCAAATAGATATGGGATTTTATCAAAATTGGGTTTGTTTTCAATTTGTGGGTATGTGTAATCTTTTTTATTTTTTATTTATGGGGGAAATGTGTCTAGTATGGTCATACATTTCGCAGGAGGTTAGAAAGTGCAGCTCAGTTTCCACCTAATTTTGTGGGCAGTGTGCACATAGCCTGTCTTATCTTGAGAGCCAGGTCTGCCTATGGCGGCCTTTTCTCAATACCAAGGCTATGCTCATTGAATCTGTACATAGGCAAAGCTTTCCTTAATTTGGGGTCAGTCACAGTGGTCAGGTATTCTGCCACTGTATACTCTCTGTTTAGGGCCAAATAACATTCTAGTTTGCTCTGTTTTTTGGTAAATTCTTTCCAATTTGTCAAGTAATTATCTTTTTGTTTTCTCATATGGTTGGGTCTAATTGTGTTGCTGTCCTGAGGCTCTGTAGGGTGTGTTTGTGAACGGAGCCCCAGGACCAGCTTGCTTAGGGGGCTCTTCTCCAGGTTCATCTCTCTGTAGGTGATGGCTTTGTTATGGAAGGTTTGGGAATCGCTTCCTTTTAGGTGGTTGTAGAATTTAACAGCTCTTTTCTGGATTTTTCTGGATTGCTCTGCATGCATTTATTTTGTGTTTTACGTTGTACACACAGGATATTTTAGTCTCAATTTGGTGTTTGTCCCATTTTGTGAATTCTTGGTTGGCGAGACCCCAGACTGCCGAACCATGAAGGGCAATGAGTTCTATTACTGATCCAAGTATTTTTAGCCAGATCCTAATTGATATGTCAAATTGTATGTTCTTTTTAATGGCACATGCTCGCAGCTTTGTGGAAGTTACTTGTGACGCTGATGTTTAGGTCGGGGTATAGTTTTTTGTGTGCTCTAGGGCAACAGTGTCTAGATGAAATTTGTATTTGTGGTCCTGGCAACTGGCCCTTTCTCTCTCACCCCCTCCTCTCTCTCGATTTCAGGCTTTGGCTACATACTGACCCCTGATGGCAGTATATCTTAATTATTTTACCACAAATCTCACTATTAAAATGTCCAACAACATATTTGTATTTTATGAGCACTTTATTGTTAAACTCAGTCATGAAGTCATCTTAATTTCTGATGCATATTATCTGTAAAGATTGTTTTACCTCTCAGTACAAACTGCTAACAATTCAACCCATTTCAAATAGGCCTGCATTGTCTTTCTTATAAAAATTATTCAACTTGGCAACTTCCTTTTTTTAAACAATCACAAGTCTAAATGGATTTTGACAGCTTCAGACCCAAATACAGTGGAGACAAGGCATGAGTGCGATTACTTTGAGTGATATGCAATCTATTTTGCTACTTGCTTCCAATGAAAAGGCTTTTATCCAGTCAAAAGACATACTGGAAATTGCATTTGTATAGTTACCAGGAGTGTGTTTTCTGGCTGCTAAGGGTAGTTGGCCAGCTACCCTGTGATGCAGTCCCTGAGAAAACATATTTAATATTCATGCGAATAAAGTAAATGAGAAGCACTATCATGTGAAAACGTATGAAGACAGAAGTGCTGACAAACACCTACATTTCTCTCTCTAAAAGGAAGCCGTGATTTTACATAACAAAAAAACATTTAAAAAATATCTGAAACACAAAACAAATCTTGACTCATGATTTCATGATATTGAAAAATGGTTCAAGAAAAATTGTTATGTGAACCTTTGGCAAATTATTCACATTATATTACATCAAAAACACCAAAGAAGACAACAAGAACACCAAGAAGGACCCAAACATGAGAAATACAACAACAACGGCACAGAGATAAATTAGAAATGTCCTTCGATACATGAGATACTTTGAGATGTTGCCATAGAAAAATCTCCATCTCATACAAGTAAGTGCCAGAGGAGAATTAAGGAGCTTCTGAAATAGTGGAATCCGATTATTCTCCTCATTTGAAGCGCTATAGTTTAAAAGATGTTCTTTAACAGGACATGAAGGGATCGTCATCCTCCTTGTCTTTATTGGGACCGGGGTCGCTTAGACAGCGTGCTAGTCTCTGGTAGTCCAGCTCGCCCTGGTGGTTGTCTGACGCATTACCCCTGGGTCCTTCTATGTCTGCTTTCAGGCTAGGCCTCTTGGGTACCTCCTCCTCCTCCTCCTCTAGGCTGACAGCGTCAGGTGTGCTGGGAGGGGAAGGCTGCTCAAAGTGGACAGTAGGGAAACTGTCAGCACTGAAAACCTGGTTGTCTTGAAGAAAGAAAGTATTATTAACCAGAGTTGGGCAGAACATAGTTGTATTTTGTAGTTTATTTTAAAATACCTACTTTTCAAATACTCAAGGTAGTCGAATATAGTTAACTAAAGGGCAACTAGTTTCTTTGATATTCAAATACAGGTTTCAGAAAAACCAATAATATTTGGAAGTATCTTGAATACATCTCAGAAAAACCAAATAATAAAAAGCTATTTGAATATTATTGAACATTATTTAAAAATCTTTATTTGGTGGCTTCCAAATATTTGATTAAGAACCAAAAAACTACAACAGTTAGTTGAAATAGTCTAAATATATGATCAATAACGCATGGTTTGGAGGGCTCTTCAATATGAATCTTAATATTGCCTATAGCCTAGAGTTGAATACGAGGGACATCGAATCTCAACATTACAGTAGACCAATTTTTCAGCTCCAAAATGACGAACAAATATATGTTCATAATGAGTGAGACATAAGGTAGAGTAACACTTGACATCAACTTCTTATACATGTGTAGTAACTTTGATTATTACAATAGCAACATTGTTGATACCTAACTTTGGAAATTGCTTTATAATTGCACAATAATGGAGGTATTACATAAGTGGAATAAGTAAATCACTATTCCTTGTGTACAGTAGTTACAAAAACTCAGCTCATTGCTATGCAAATAAAATGCAATTGCCAAAGTATTATGTAACATGGTAATACATGTTGCTACAAAAGTAATTACAGTTTTATTACACAAGAACAGTTAAATGTTAAGTGTTACTGAGAATGCTAACAGTAACAAAATATGGCTAATCAGTGTCAAAGGAAACAAATATCCCAAAATTGCCATCTTGTGAGATTGTGTGTGCTCTATAGTTTCAAAAAACGAGTTGCTTTCTCAGATCTGTAGTCATTTTTGGGGATCTGTATATTTGAAGTAACTATTTGTTTCCCTCAAAAAAATAGTTACTTTCCACACAGCATATTTACAACTAGTTATCCCAGGTCTGTTATCAACACTTACGTTACAAATCTGAACTCTTTTTACTGCATATTTATATTGACTATAACAACATAATATGGATATATACAGGGGCACATTTTTTAGGAATTATAACCGTTTCAGTGACAGACAGAAGCAACAAGGCACAAAACAGAAGAAAATTGTCAGAAACAGGGAGGTACTATCTGAACTCAGTCCAATAAGAAATGCTTGTTTTCATTCTACAATATTGTGCTGCGGTGTGCCCTGATGAATACGACCCAGGTGTGTTAGACTGACAGACCTGATTCAAACCTGACTCGCCTGACTCCAGGCCTAGGTGACTCCCGGTTGGCTGGAACAGTGAGGTAGTGGCTCATCTGCAGAAACAATATTGTTACAACGTCAATATGCTTCATTATTGCAATGATGCAAAATCTCTGCAAGGTTGGAGACATAGCCGTGGTCAAGAAAGAACACTGGACTGGGGTCTATTCCAAACAATGACCCTCCCTCTCCATCACACCGACCCTCCCTCTCCATCACACCGACCCTCCCTCTCCATCACACTTACCCTCCTCTCCATCACACTGACCCTCCTCTCCATCTCCATCTTCGTCTTCCGTAGGCGCACCTCGCTCACGTTGTCTTCCTCATCGGCGTCAAACAGCGTGTGTCTGCTGTAGGATCTGCTGCGCATCTGGGGAAACAAGGAACTGGATGTGAAAATGGTGTTGCTTGGTGCCCGGGGATAATAGCTAAGAGAAACTTTAACAGAGCTCTGTCTGCACATAAAGAGACATCATACGTTACTCTAAAAATGTTTAACTCAGTGTAAGAGGCATGGCGGGTATGCCTGTGTGCATATTCTGTTTTTCTATCTTCCTCAGGTGGCAAACCTAATTTCCCTTCAGACATTCAATTTCAACCAAATTCCTTTATTATAACTTACTTTTTGCTTGTTGTTCTGCAGGTTGGCCCTCAGGATCCTTCTGATCTCTTCCTCCCGTTTCTTAGAGACCCGTGGAATCGCTCTGGGCTGGATGTTCCTTGGGAGACACAGATTAAAGATATGACCAAAATTGCCATCACACCACAGTCAGGAACAGACAGGCCACTTGTAGCCTAGTTCCAGGTCGGTTTGTACGGTCTTGCCAACTCCTGTCACACCACATGACAGATCTGGGACTAGGTTAAGGGTCTAACAGAGTACCACATGTGTACATGTTCTAGAACACTGCTGTGTGTACATTGGACTGTTGGCTTTAAAACTTTTCAAATTCTCAGTGCAGCTCAAGCTATTTCTTCAACTGTCAACACATTCAACACAAATGAATAGAGGATGTGTACCAGAGACACGTTGGTTGGGAATTGTGGGGAGGTGCGCATTCAGGCTGTGTGTCCACCACAGATGGTGGTCTGAAAGCTGCGTAGCAATGTCACAATGGGACGCTGGACGATCAGGTCCTAGCGTCTGTGGACTATGATTTAAGCTTAAGCCAACAGTGGCCTCTGGTGGAGAGGAATGGATTTGGACAGTAATGGGCCCTTACTCTTACTGCACGGATGATAAGTACAAGGGACAGGTTGCACTCCAGGGGTTAAAAAGAAGTGTATCTTAAACAGAAATAGGAGGCAATACTTACTGCATGGAGATGGTGGAGGGCAGAACTGAGGGCAGCTGGCCACTCTCCACCATCATAATAGCCTGCTTCAGCTCCATCTTGCGGTAGAAGGCGATCAACTCAGGCTCCTTAAAGTTTTCGCCCGCTATAAGCCACCTCTTCACGTAGGTCTTGTTGAAGCGGTTAAGCCTGATATGAGGAGAGTAGAGGAATGGAAAGAGGGAAAAACAGAAAGAAAAGGAGATGGATGGAGAGAGAGATCGAAATAGAGATAAAGAGGAAGAGAGTTCATGATGTGTGAAGAATAAAATGACTGCTTTATTCCCCAAAACGATATCAATCCTTTTAATATGTTTATTTCACAATGGCATGGGATCCATACTTCTCCTTCCAGTGATAATGCCCATAATGGCCACAGACACCCTCAACTCCTGTGAGGAGATGGTCCAGGAACTAAGAGAGAAAATTAGGTGTTTACAAAGTCTCTGATTAACCATGCATTTAATTTAGTGTAATATGTAAGGACCCATACTACAGTATAATAATACTGCTTGTCACCCATGTGTAATATCTAATGGACAGACGTACAGTTGAAGTCGGAAGTTTACATACACTTAGGTTGTAGTCATTAAAACTCGTTTTACAACCACTCCAGAAATTCCAGTGGGTCAGAGGTTTACATACATTAAGTTGACTGTGCCTTTAAACAGCTTGGAAAATTCCAAGCTTTAGAAGCTTGGCTTTAGAAGCTTCTAATTGATATCATTTGAGTCAATTGGAGGTGTACCTGTGGATGTATTTCAAGGCCTACCTTCAAACTCAGCGCCTCTTTGCTTGACATCATGGGAAAATCAAAAAAATCAGACAAGACCTCAGAAAAAAATTGTAGACCTCCACAAATCTGGTTCATCCTTGGGAGCAATTTCCAAACACCTGAAGGTACCACGTTCATCTGTACAAACAATAGTATGCAAGTATAAACACCATGGGCCCACGCAGCTGTCATACCTCATAGGAAGGAGTTGCGTTCTGTCTCCTAGAGATTTACGTACTTTGGTGCGAAAAGTGCAAATCAAGCCCAGAACAACAGCCAAGGACCCCGTGAAGATGCTGGAGGAAACCGGTACAAAAGTATCTATATCCACAGTAAAACGAGTACTATATCGACATAACCTGAAAGGCTGCTCAGCGAGGAAGAAGCAACTGCTCCAAAACCGCCATAAAAAATCCAGACTACGGTTTGCAACTGCACATGCGGACAAAGATCGTACTTTTTGGAGAAATGTCCTCTGGTCTGATGAAACAAAAATAGAATTGTTTGGCCATAATGAACATCGTTATGTTTGGAGGGAAAAGGAGGAGGCTTGCAAGCCGAAGAACTCCATACCAACCGTGAAGCACAGGGGTGGCAACATCATGTTGTGGGGGAGGTGCAGGAGGGATTGGTGCACTTCACAAAATAGATGGCATCATGAGGATGGAAAATTATGTGGATGGAAAATTATGTGGATATATTGAAGCAACATCTCAAGACATCAGTTAAAGCTTGGTCGCAAATGGGTCTTCCAAATGGAGAATGACCCCAAGCATACTTCCAAAGTTGTGGCAAAATGGCTTAAGGACAACAAAGTCAAGATATTGGAGTGGCCATCACAAAGCGCTGACCTCAATCCCATAGAAAATTTGTGGGCAGAACTGAAAAAGTGTGTGCGAGCAAGGAGGCCTACAAACCTGACTCAGTTGCACCAGCTCTGTCAGGAGGAATGGCCCAAAATTCACCCAACTTAGTGGGAAGCTTGTGGAAGGCTACCCGAAACATTTGACCCAAGTTAAAGAATTTAAAGGCAATGCTACCAAACACTCAATTAGTTTATGTAAACTTCTGACCCACTGGGAATGTGATGAAAGAAATAAAAGCTGAAATAAATAATTCTCTACTGTTATTCTGAATTTCACATTCTAAAATAAAGTGGTGATCTAACTGACCTAAGACAGGGGATTTTTACAATAATTAAATGTCAGGATTTAAAAAAAACTGAGTTTAAATGTATTTGGCTAAGGTGTATGTAAACTTCCGACTTCTACTGTACGTAACATAAATAGGTGATGCTGTTTTTTTGGTTCTGGGTTTCCGAGATTACCTCTGTGTGAATCTCCTCGTTGATGGAAGGCTTGCTCTCCTTCTTCTTCTTCACAGCAAGTAGCTCAACCAAGGGCCTGATTGTCATACCCTAAAAACACCCATAAAAGCAGTAGTTAGTTGTAAAGTGAACCTTGTCTATACAAGCAGGTCAAACTGTTCCATTTCACTTTTTCAGAGATTTACAGTAACATTTTGGAGCAGAGTCAAGGAATGTTTGAACTTCAGAGCAGGGGTGTCAAAACGTATTCCATGGAGGGGCAAACATCTGTTGATTTTTGTTATTTCCTTGAATTTCAACACCTAGACAAGCAGGTGTGGGAAGTTCCTAACTAATCAGTAACCTTAATTGCTCAATCAAGAACAATGGATGATCAAAAACCTCCAGACACTCGATTCCACATGGAATGAGTTTGACACCTACGCTTTAGGGCAGTGTTTCCCAACTCCAGTACCTCCAACAGCAGTGAGGTAAAGTAATTAAAGAAAAGTACTACTTAAGTCATTTGTGAGGGTATCTGTACTTCACAATTTCTATTTTTGAAAACTTTTACTTCATTACATTCCTAAAGAAAATAATGTACTTTTTCCTCAATACATTTTCCCTGACACCCAAAAGTACTCATTACATTTTGAAATGCTTAGCAGGACAGGAACATTACCCAATTCATACACTTATCAGGAGAACATCCCTGGTCATACTTGCTGCCTCTGATCTGGCAGACTCACTAAACACAAATGCTTTGGAGTATGCCCCTGGTTATCCGTAAATAAATACAAAAATGGGAGAAAATTGTGCCGTCTGGTTTGCTTAATATAAGGAATTGCATATTATTTATACTTATACTTTTGATACTTAAGTATATTTTAGAAATTACATTTACCTTTCATACTTAAGTACATTTAGACTTTCACTCAAGTAGTATTTTACTGGGTGACTTTCACAAAAAAGTGTACTGTTCGGGTTACTGGAGGTGTTGGGAAGCACTGGTTTAGAGCACCATTCAGATTATCTGCCTCACCTGCACAAACACAGTAAAGAAAATGACAGTGATGATTGCTGTCAGGAACAAGTTCCTCATTTGGTGACTATTTGACAGCAGGTATCCCAGGGAGAAAGCTATGGCCCCTCGCAGGCCACCGTAGGCCACAATGAACTGGTCCTTTTTGGTCAACTTGACAATACGGAATTTGTTGATGATGAATGTAAGGCCAATCACACCTGTAATACACAGACAGATAAAATAAATACATTTTTCCCCAAGTATAAATGAAACGGATGAAAAAAGTTATACTTTAAACGTTAGTGCATTTACATTTGGGTTTTTAACATTTTATTCCACATTTATATTGCATCTGTTTTACTGTAAGTTTTATGGAAATCTTTAAAGAATTAGCATTTTGCATAATACTGACCCAGTACTCGTGACACCAGACAGAGGATGACGGTGGTGATGACGAAGGTCCAGTTCCAGGCATGCGGCCCTGCCACCGTGGAGACGCCCAGGAAGATGAAGATGAGTGTCTCGCTCACGCTGCTCCACATCTTCAGGAAGTACTTGATGGTGGTGTAGGACTTGTGGGATATGTTGGCCTCCACATAGGGCCGCATCACAACCCCACATGCTATCAAACTACGGAAGGTAGTACAAGACAATTTTCATTGTAACTTCATGTTCATTTGTCAGTTCAACTTATAGCATGATGTACTACAGTAACCATAATGCTCCATGTAACATACTGAAGCCAACCGAATGGTGTCCCATCTCCTTAATGTCCCATCTCCCATCTCCTTAATCAATACACATCTGTTCTCTGTCAAATAGCTACTTACGCCATGATACCAGAGAGATGGAACATCTCGGAGGAAAGGTAGGCCATGTAGCTGTATAGGAAGACGAAAAGGGGTTCGATGACGCGGGTGTGAGAGGTGAAACGAGAGGTGAAGGCTGCCAAGAAGCCGTATATGGCCCCCACCAGGACCCCTCCTAGGGACACCACGAAGAAACACACCACGCCTAGGAACACATCCAATACAGTGACCGTCCCCACTTTGGAGAACTCCTCAAACAGGTTGTACAGAACCTGCATGGAGGGACGAAGGAGGGGTCAGTGGAAATTCGCAGAGATGTGTAGTGAGTCCCAAATGGCACCCTACATAAGGGATAGTGTGCCATTTGGGATACAGCCTATATGTCCAGGAAATAGCCATATTCAATCAACTAGATTTAGCTATAGTTGTCGATTTGATTCTGCTTCACGTTATCCTTGATCAGGCTTGATTTCAAGCCAAGGGTCCTCTAACCACTACACCAGTATATCCCTACACCCCTGTTATATGCTGAGACACATTATCCATTTGCTTCACGTTACCTATTGGTTGAATGGTAACATGATTATACATGGTATGCAAACAACATGTGGACTATCTATATGGTATCCTTCAGACAAGCTCCAGATACTAGGGTCGAGTCCCAAATGGTACCCTAGTCGTAGTATATAGTGAACTACTTTTGACTAGTAGTGGTTGCACTATGTAGGGAATAGGGTGCCATTTGGGATGCACCCTAGCTGGCATCAGCCCCTCTCAGCTCTTCAGTCTTTTGGAACACTGAGGCCATTATCACCGCCAGGCAGTAAATACCCTCCCATTGCTTTACTGCTCCATTAAACCAACATCCTGTTTGGGTGATAGCTGAATCAGTGGTCCGGGTTGGCATAGTCAGAACCATTTGGCTGAGTAATATCTACACCTGCCAAAAGCACCTAAACTGCTATTAATAGATGTTTACGCATACAGTGAGCCGGTGAGTGAGCCAGAGTCAAATGCCATCTACACTATATGACCAAAAGTATGTGGACACCTGCTCATCGAACATCTCATTCCAAAATCATGGGCATTAATATGGAGTTGGTCCCCCCCCTTTGCTGCTATAACATCCTCCACTCTTCTGGAAAGGCTTTCCACTAGATGTTGGAACATTTCTGCAGGGACTTGCTTCCATTCAGCTACAAGAGCATTAGTGAGGTCGGGCACTGATGTTGGCCGATTAGGCCTGGCTCACAGTTGGTGTTCTAATTCATCCCAAAGGTGTTCGATGGGGTTGAGGTCCGGGCTCTCAGAAGTTTGACGAACTGACTTGTTGGAAAGGTTGCATCCTATGACGGTGCCACGTTGAAAGTCACTGAGCTCACCAGTAAGATCATTCTACTGCCAATGTTTGTCTATGGAGATTGCATGGCGGTGTGCTCGATTTTATATACCTGTCAACAACGAGTGTGGCTGAAATAGCCGAATCCTAAAATTTGGAGGGGTGTTCACATACTTTGGTATATATTGTGTACCTTACAGTTAGCCGCTAGCAGAGAGGAAAGTGCTCCATCATGGTTAATAGAAAATTGATTATGCTCATTCTCCTCAGCTGTGAGAACACTGGCAGCCTGTTAAGCGGGGTGGCTGGTGGCGTCTCACCACTGTGACAGCATCATTGAGAAGGGACTCCCCAAACACCAGGATGTGAACCAACTCGTTGATATGGATCTCCTCAAACACAGCCAGCACGGCCACGGGGTCCACGGCCGACACGATGGAGCCGAAGAGCAGGCAGGCCAGCAGGTCAACTCCGCTCAGACCGACGCTCTCGATCTGGCACAAGGCGTACAGCAAGCCCCCCATAAAGAAGGCGTTCCACAGGGTACCTAGAAAGAGATAGAAAGAGAATGGACGTGTCCTAATACCTGTACTTGCATTCTAAATAGTAGGCATTTTGGGTATGAAGGAAAAACATACTTTTATAGTATGTGAAATTTTGAACACTTTAAATGCCAGCTCATTTTGGCTTTTCATCTAGTAGAATTCACTGCACAATATTGAGGAAGAGAATGGTCTTTCGAGACCCACGTGTGTTTGACAACAGCTGATAATCAGCTGAGGGGATGCGCCGCAACAAAATGAACGAATGGCGGGAATCAACACAATTGCGCAGTAGATGAGGCATTCTGAGTAGGAGGAGCTTAGTATGCTGATATTTATTGCTGACTGCATTCGTTTTTAAACAGTACGCTCTAAACAGTATGTAGTATGATTAGTATACACAGTATGTAGTATGATTAGTATGCACAGTATGTAGTATGATTAGTATACACAGTATGTAGTTTGATTAGTATACACAGTATGTAGTATGATTAGTATACACAGTATGCAGTTTAGGTTAGTAGGCAAGCTAGATTTCGGACACGGACAATGGTTTATTTCACTAAGGTGACATTACATGGTATCAATACCAGCAAAGGCTAAATTATTGTATACAAATTACAATTTTCACAAGGGTAGTAGTAGTAGTTCACTAACCATGGCATGACAAGGAGTTACATGACATTATAGCACAAACAGATCTGGGACCAGGCTAGGAAATGTGTTTGTGGCAGTTTAACTATATGATATAAATATGATAATATGAAAGTAGCAAATACATCTGTATACAAATTGCACTGGAGGGATAAAGTGCTTAGCAGTCAGTGCTTAGTTACCTATCACCGCAAACACCAAGATGGTGCCCACATTCTCTGTGAAGGGCCGGATCGGCAGAAAGTAGCCAGCATCAAGGATGATGGGAGGGAGGAGGCACAGGAAGAAGAGCTGGGAGTCCAGTACTGGGGGCTCTTCTCCAATCACCTTGATGAGCCCCCCCACTAGCAGCCCCACCACGATCAGCAGGCAGCTCTCTGGGACCACGGCAGACAGACGCGGGATCAGATGGAAACCTAAATGGGGAGACGAGGTAGTTAATGTTATTATAGAGACATATCTGTCTGCCGTACACCAGGGACCGTATTCATAAAGTGTCAAAGTAGGAGTGCTTATCTAGGATCAGGTCCCCCCTGTTTATGTAATCCTATTCATTATGATCTAAAAGGCAAAGCTGATCCTAGATCTTTTCGTTTTTATATTTATGAATACGGGTCTAGGTCAGTAGAAGGCAGTGGGTTCATTACTATGACATTGCTGTGTCCAGGCAAGAATGTGTGCAATTTCCTCCCTATGTTGATATAGCCTCTGTTGCAATTGCCTTCAGATGTGCAATACATTGTATAAAACAAACTGCCTGTAGAAGTGGATATAGTTATTTTAAGTTTACAGTAAACACATACAGAGGTGCAACTTAACTCCCCCCCACATTCTGAAATTGCACCCCCTAGCGGTTGAGTAGGCTGTTTGGAGTGTTTACCCGACTGGATAAAAAAATATATATATATATATATATATATTTACGTCCCCCCCACTTCTAAAACCAAAGTTGTTCCCTTGTACACATATAACCACTTAATTATTGGATGAATGAAATGCTCTAATCAGTTAGTTGTGCATCACTGTCTGACATTCTAAACTCTCATAAAAAAAATGTAAAGGCCTTTTTTAGACCACTATTTCAGGCAACACACAGGATGCTACTGCACAAGTTGCTAGTCATAGGTCAACCATGCTGGTGCTGCAACTGCAGATAACTTAAACCCAGATATACATTTCTTAGGGCAAGTGGATACAAACAGGAGAACCCTAGTACCACTCCAGTACCTCAAGGGTCTCCGCCTAATGTATGTCTGAGTCCTGGAATGTTATAATTTACTACATCTGGGATGGGCCAAGGGCGTGAAGCACAAAAACCCTACATAACTCACAAGAAGTTCTTGCAAGAAAGGCATTTCACTGTACTTGTGCGCGTGACAATAAAACTTGAAACTCATCAACAGTATGTATCCCCCAAGAGACACACCATTCATTATAACAATAACTGAAGGATAAGGATATTGGGAGATAGTCAGTCTCAATGACTACAGTGTAAATATTTCAGGACTAGGACACTGTTTGAAATTGGTATACTGCTGTATGTGCCACTGTATGCATCAGCCCCCACCAGCTCCTTTCCTCTTTCTGTTATCACAGAGTACAGAAGAGCAGGCTGGCCTTGAGGAGAGAGCTGCTGCTGCAGCAGATAAGTCCAAATCAGCTTCACTTATTGGGCTGGGCCAATGATAGACAGGGAGGGGAAAGCCCCACGGCCAATCACTATCTCGACAAGCTGACTCAGAAATGACAACATGTACACGGAAGATCCCTTAATAGGGTGTGTCCCAAATGTCACCCTATTCCCTATATAGAGAATATGGTGCCATTTGGGACACAGAGCTATGTGTATACGAAATACAATATGAAATATTTGTGTAGTGTGTATGTCTTTTTCTGAGATGAACAATAGCCTATTTTAAAAGTGAAAGTACAGTCACAGGAAATACATGCAGAACTAGCTACACCCCTAGCGACCCCCTACATCCCTTTAACTCTGGCAGGTCATGATAACAACTGCTCTCCTCACTCAGAATTTCCAACTCAAATGTTTGCCAAATCGTGCAGTGTTTAATCCTCAAGTCTCCATTACACTAATCTTATGGAATTTCTGCATCTATTTCTAGTGGTGACTGGTGAGAGGGCCAATTGCTTATAAAGTCCATGGTAAGATGCAGTGTCTCATGATCAAAAGTAGGGCTGGAACAATGGGTATGGCTGCAGCAACTTTTACTTATTGGTAATAGTATGGCTTCCAAGCCCAATCCTGTGCCACAAAGAACCAGAGAACGTTGTGCCCATAATACTGTGTAAAAACAGGCAGGGAGCAGGTCTCGAACCCTCGACCTTCTAGCCCGAGGTCCGGCGCGCTGTCGACTGTGCCGCAAAAGCATGCTCGTGCGGCATGGTCGATTTCTGCGCTTATAAACCCAGGGTCGTTACAATACGTTTATAATATCATCCCACTTCTACCACCAATTTAGCGATTAGGAACAAGGTGGGCAAGTCTAACTCCTGTGTCCAAACTTCTTGGCAGGAACTGTAGTATGTTTATAACATTACATTCCTGTCTGAATTGACGAGTTGTAGAGTATTGCAATAATGTCCCTGTCTAAACGGGTCTGAAGCTTTCAATCAAGTGATCATACCCCCTGAGCAGACAGCTGCAGTGTCATGATGCATGACGCAATGTGACGTTGAGGGGTTTATACTGTGCCATATTAATCCATATCAATTAATGCAGCAGGGGGCATTCCCAATGTATCACGTTAATATCGTGACAAAAGCAAAGGCTGATACTCACCAAGTTTCATCAATAAGGCGAGGAGGATCCATAGCGCGATCTCAAAAGGCTTTCGTACGTGTTCGTAATTTACGGCAAGTACAGGAAATGCCTTTTTAGTATTTGTTATATTAGTTAAATGTGAGCCTTCAGTCCCATGCGATTGATATGCAGGGGCAGAGGCTTCAATAGGTAATCCAATGCCCACGAACACAACTAAAACTATTACCAGGAGATCCCTGCGACAGCCAGGAAAGGCACACGAGAATGCCGGCATTTCAATTACGTTAATGATTTATCCCGCTAGCTACTCCAAATCGTCATCCTCCATCAATGCGTCGGAGATGCAGGCAGAAATGAAGATGTAAGGGGAAGTGATGCTGGTGCCATGCAGCTGGAGCTTGCACTTTTACGCAGTGCATGTACGGACATCATGCATAGAATATCGCGGGTAAATGTAAAGAAACACCAGTAAAAAGCTCCCTGATGAATGAGAGTTAACGCCGGCTTTGATGATGATTGTATTCCTCCTTAAATGTTTGCGCAGTGTCGTCAAGCGTTGAAGTGTTCACTAATGTGAAAGGCGCAGCTGTTATGTATCAGGCGGAATATCAACTCCCGTTTGTGCCTCATGTCCTCTATTTGGGTTACATTGGCTGCAATCACACCTCAATGGTTCATACAACCAGCCCAATTCGGTTATTTTCTACTTCTGTGGTTGGCAACCAAAAATGTGCATTACCGCCACCAACTGGAGTGGAGTGTGAGTCCATTACAATTAGTGATACAAAAAGATGGACAAATTGCTACTCTTCTGCAGTAAAATCTTGTAACTCCAAGTACTTCTCTGGAGCTTCCACCAGAACATATATTTTCTGTGATTTTACGTTCCATTTGTGCAGTACACTTCATAACCATGGCAATGCAAGTCCGGCGTTATGGGCGGGCCTTAGGGGGCTACCACACCTTGTCCATCCAAATAAAATATTTAAATATTCATAATTTATTTGACAGAGACCCTTGGCCTACAATGGTCATGCACCGCAGAAATCGAATTAACATAAGAAAAAAATCCCCATCAAAATCCGTCTGTTTCGGCTAGAGATACAGTTGAAGTCGGAAGTTTACATACACCTTAGCCAAATACATTTGAACTCAGTTTTTTCACAATTCCTGACAATTAATCCTAGTAAAAAGTCCCTGTCTTAGGTCAGTTAGGATCACCACTTTATTTTAAGAATGTCAGAATGACAGTAGAGAATTATGTATTTCAGCTTTTATTTCTTTCATCACATTCCCAGTGGGTCAGAAGTTTACATTCACTCAATTAGTATTTGGTAGCATTGCCTTTAAATTGCTTGACTTGGGTCAAACGTTTCAGGTAGCCTTCCACAAGCTTCCTACAATAAGTTGGGTGAATTTTGGCCCATTCCTCCTGACAATGCTGGTGTAACTGAGTCAGGTTTGTAGGCCTCCTTGCTCGCACATGCTTTTTCAGCTCTGCCCACAAATTTTCTACAGGATTTAGGTCAGGGCTTTGTGATAGCCACTCCAATACCATGACTTTGTTGTCCTTAGGCCATTTTGCCACAACTTTGGAAGTATGCTTGGGGTCATTGTCCATTTGGAAGACCCATTTGCGACCAAGCTTTAACTTCCTGACTGATGTCTTGAGATGTTGCTTCAATATATCCACATCATTTTCCTACCTCATGATGCCATCTATTTTGTGAAGTGCACCAGTCCCTCCTGCAGCAGGGCACCCACCCCCACAACGTGCTTCAGGGTTGGGATGGAGTTCTTTGGCTTGCAAGCCTCCCCGTTTTTCCTCCAAACATTATGGCCAAACAGTTCTATTTTTGTTTCATCAGACCAGAGGACATTTCTCCAAAAAGTACCATCTTTGTCCCCATGTGCAGTTACAAACCGTAGTCTGTCTTTTTTATGGTGGTTTTGAAGCAGTGGCTTCTTCCTTGCTGAGAGGCCTTTCAGGTTATGTCCATATATGACTCATTTTTACTGTGGATATAGATAATTTTGTACCTGTTTCCTCCAGCATCTTCACGGGGTCCTTGGCTGTTCTGGAATTGATTTGCACGTTTCGGACTAAAATACGTTCATCTTTAGGACACAGAACGCATTTCCTTCCTGAGTAGTATGACGGTTGCGTGGTTTCATGGTGTTTATACTTGCGTACTATTGTTTGTACAGATGAACGTGGTACCTTCAGGCGTTTGGAAATTGCTCCCAAGGATGAACCAGACTTGTGGAGGTCTACAATTTTTTAATGAGGTCTTGGCTGATTTCGTTTGATTTTCCCATGATGTCAAGCAAAGAGCCACTGAGTTTGAAGGTAGGCCTTGAAATAAATCCACAGGTACACCTCCAATTGACTCAAATGATGTCATTTGGCCCCCTGGTTTGGCCCCCTGGTGGCCATGGGCAGGGTTAGGCACCCCTTTTCAGGGGGTCGGGCCCCCCTCCCTGGGTCATTGTCAGCCCTCTCTGGCCTTCTCCTCCATATCAATGGGGAAGGGAGCTGGCTCGCTGTAGTTGCGCCCCCTAGTTGCCTTGGCGAGCGGTGTGGGGGGGGGGGGGGGGGGGGGGCGACCTCAGAGGTCGAGACTCTAGACAGAGTCTCTGGGTTAGAGCGTTAACATCACCTATAAATGCACACTGGACAAGTGTAATGAACATGTGTAAAAGTTACCTTAACAAGCGTTCTAATCCCCTGTAATGCGCACTGGACAGACAAGCAAAATCACGTGTACAAAAAATGATATTTGACACTTGAATAAAGCAAGTGTAAAATTATCATAACAAGTGTTCAAATCACCTGTAAATGCACACAGGACCAAATACCCCTGACTGCAGTGTGCAATTCGGGGCCGGGCTCAACGTTTGACCCCTCCCACTTTTTTGTCCCACACACTGAATACAAACACACGTTTGCGCAAGGCACATGTTGAATACAAACATATTTCATTTTTGAAGATCATAAGAAATATTATATGAAGTGGTACCAGCAGATGTGTTAACACTTTTTGCTTCATGCTATATTTGAGACAAGCTCCTGATATTGTTGCAGTGAACAGTATGTCATGTACTGTTAAAATTGTGTTGATAAATGTTATAACTTTAATTATATTATTTCATTGAGCATACTGTCACTACCTATCCTGATTTATAATGCTATTTACTTTCCTGATGAGAATGGAGGCTGAATATACCATACTGACAAGCTGAATGTGCTTTGTACATTAATTAAGTTATACCAGCTCCAGTAAAGAGATCAGAGACTCGGGTGACTTCTACGTCATCTTCACTAAACAACACAATTATCAATTGAAATAATTAACACAGCAGACAAAAACCAGGTTTGACCACTCCTCAAAAATGGCTTCACTCCTGCTCCTCAAAAGAGGCAAAGACTTTTCTTGTTGTCAACTGCCTCCACATAGAACATCTCATAATCTCTCTGTAACTGTAATGGCTCTCGTTTGTAGGTCCTGTTAGGTGCAGAAAAACAAAACATAAAACAACTACCCACAAACACCAGGTGGGAACAGGCTACCTAAGTATGGTTCTCAATCAGAGACAACGATTGACAACTGCCTCTGATTGGGAACCATACCAGGCCAAACACATAGAACTATAACACACAGAACAAACATAGAATGCCCACCCCAACTCACGCCCTGACCAAACTAAAATAGGGACATAAAAAAGGAACTAAGGTCAGGACGTGACAGTACCCCCCCCCCCCCCCCCCGGACTCCGGCCGCAAAACCTAAACCCATAGGGGTGGGTCTGGGTGGGCATCTGTCCACGGTGGCGGCTCTGGCACGGGACGTGGACCCCACTCTACCTTAGTCTTGGCCCACTTAGGTGGCTCCTTTGGAGCGGCGACCCTCACCGCCGACCCCGGACTGGGGACCCCGACAGCGGGCCCCGAATAGACGGGAGACTCTGACAGCGCCGGACAGGCGGGAGACTCTGACAGCGCCGGACAGGCGAGAGACTCTGGCAGCGCCGGACAGGCGGGAGACTCTGGCAGCGCCGGACAGGCGGGAGACTCTGGCAGTGCCGGACAGGCGGGAGACTCTGGCAGCGCCGGACAGGCGGGAGACTCTGGCAGCGCCGGAGTGAAGGGAGACTCTGGTCGCTCCGGAGTGAAGGGAGACTCTGGCCGCTCCGGAGTGAAGGGCGGCTCTGGCAGCTCCTGACTGACGGGCGGCTCTGGCAGCTCCTGACTGACGGGCGGCTCTGGCAAATCCTGAATGACGGGCGGCTCTGGCAGCTCCTGAATGACGGGAGGCTCTGGCAGCTCCTGACTGACGGGCGGCTCTGGCAGCTCCTGACTGACGGGTGGCTCTGGCAGCTCCTGACTGACGGGCGGCTCTGGCTGCTCCTGACTGACGGGCGGCTCTGGCGGCTCCGGACAGGAGGGAGACTCTGGAGGTGCCGGACAGGCGGGAGAACCTGGAGGGAGGAGACGGAGAGACAGCCTGGTGCGTGGGTGATTATAAGGATGCAAATGAAAAGTTTTTATAATTTTCAAGACTTAGGGTATTGGAAAGTTCTGCAGGAGAACTAGGCACCACTGTCGCCTAATTTGCTGCATGTTTTCCTTTGAAAAAGAAAATCACTCAATCGGATGAGTATCCCAAAAACATTGTATCCACTAGTGATGATCATTTCATAATTTATACATACCTAAGTGAAATCACACTGTGCTTCCATTGCAATGTACAGAGCATACTGTAAGTTAAGAAAGAGTAGGTTGTTAAGTTTGATAGTTATGATAACAACAATAATAATGATAATAGTAAATCATAATAATAATACCACCCCCCCCCCAAGGAATATTATTATTTCAGGATTTAGCAGACCCCCCCCCCCCCCCAAGAAGCATGTCACAGCATGTCACATCAGCATCCAGCTGTTTGATGTATGAATTGTGTATGTAGTGTAAAATCTCTAGGAAATAGGTCCCAAAAAGTGTCAAGAAGAATAAACAAGAAAAAACATGAGCAATAGTGTTATAATGTCTTACTGAGCATTTCCATAAGTCCACTCAAGTTTCTTCAACTGTCTAATGACTGTGATTAGAGCGATGTTGATGTTGTGCCGTGCTGCAAGCACAGAAATAATAATAACTTTTCATATGTTATAACAGAAAATAGGACTAATATAATATACTGAATAGCATCTTACGATCACAACAAACACCCCACAGTTGTTTGAGAAACCTTGCTTTGGTAGATCCTGTGGTGTGAACAAGGTACCATTTTCCATAAAGGCCTGACAATCAAATGGTACAGTTCAGTGGAATAATTTAAAGGAATATCCAAACTGAGCATCATCCACACCAAAAGTCCTCCAAGGTCCAGGGGACAGGATCCGAGCAATGTTTCTGTGAACACAGTGTATGTGAAAGTAAAGAAAAAGTACAATTCAACAGCTTTTTAATACTCCAGCATGCATAACAGTTTTGAACATAGTTGGAACTGAATTAGCCCAAGAATTGTTCACAACATGTGTGGGTGTTGCTGGACCAGAAAATGTATTTTCGACTGCAAACACACCATTTCTCACATCAATGCACTCACTTGCCAAAAGTCTTTAGATATTTTTGTCAGATGTCAGTATGGAATATTGAAGTATAATTACAAGCATTTCATAAGTGTCAAAGGCTTTTATTGACAATTACATGAAGTTGATGCAAAGAGTCAATATTTGCAGTGTTGACCATTCTTTTTCAAGATCTCTCCAATCCGCCCTTGCATGCTGTCAATTAACTTCTGGGCCACATCCTGACTGATGGCAGCCCATTCTTGCATAATCAATGCTTGGAGTTAGTCAGAATTTGTGGGGTTTTGTTTGTCCACCCGCCTCTTGAGGATTGACCACAAGTTCTCAATGGGATTAAGGTCTGGGGAGTTTCCTGGCCATGGACCCAAAATATCGATGTTTTGTTCCCCGAGCCACTTAGTTATCACTTTTGCCTTATGGCAAGGTACTCCATCATGCTGGAAAAGGCATTGTTCGTCACCAAACTGTTCCTGGATGGTTGGGAGAAGTTGCTCTCGGGGGATGTGTTGGTACCATTCTTTATTCATGGCTGTGTTCTTAGGCAAAATTGTGAGTGAGCCCACTCCCTTGGCTGAGAAGCAACCCCAGACATGAATGGTCTCAGGATGCTTTACTGTTGGCATGACACAGGACTGATGGTAGCGCTCACCTTCTCTTCTCTGGACAAGCTTTTTTCCCGGATGCCCCAAACAATCGGAAAGGGGATTCATCAGAGAAAATAACTTTACCCCAGTCCTCAGCAGTCCAATCCCTGTACCTTTTGCAGAATATCAGTCTGTCCCTGATATTTTTCCTGAAGAGAAGTGGCTTCTTTGCTGCCCTTCTTGACACCAGGCCATCCTCCCAAAAGTCTTTACCTCACTGTGCATGCAGATGCACTCACACCTGCCTGCTGCCATTCCTGAGCAAGCTCTGTACTGGTGGTGCCCCGATCCCGCAGCTGAATCAACTTTAGGAGACGGTCTTGGCGCTTGCTGGACTTTCTTGGGTGCCCTGAAGCCTTCTTCACAACTATTGAACCGCTCTCCTTGAAGTTCTTGATGATCTGATAAATGGTTGATTTAGGTGCAATCTTACTGGCAGCAATATCATTGCCTGTGAAGCCCTTTTTGTGCAAAGCAATGATGCAGGCACGTGTTTCCATGCAGGTTACCATGGTTGACAGAGGAAGAATAATGATTCCAAGCACCACCCTCCTTTTGAACTTTCCAGTCTGTTAATCGAACTCAATCAGTATGACAGAGTGATCTCCAGCCTTGTCCTCGTCAACACTCACACCTGTGTTAACGAGAGAATCACTGACATGATGTCAGCTGGTCCTTTTGTGGCAGGGCTGAAATGCAGTGGAAATGTTTTTTGGGGATTCAGTTCATTTGCAGGACTTTGCAATTATTTGCAATTCATCTGATCACTCTTCATAACATTCTGGAGTATATGCAAATTGCCATCATACAAACTGAGGCAGCAGACTTTGTGAAAATTAATATTTGTGTCATTCTCAAAACTTTTGGCCACGACTGTACATTTAAAACCAAATACTTTTAGACTTTTACTCAAGTAGTATTTTACTGGGTGACTTTTACTTGAGTCATTTTCTATTAAGGTATCTTTACTTTTGATCAAGTACGACAATTGAGTACTTTTTCTACCACTGAAGGTTGCCAACAAACAATGCATTCAAAGTAGCATGATCAATTCACCTAGCTAACTAGCTGCCGAATAGGCATCAACTCAACACATAGCTTATTCTTAATGTTTGTCCATAGGCTACCAGAGTGAGGACAGACATTTTTCAGAATAAACGTGGTGAGTGAAAAACATAATTAAATAGCCCACTTCCTATCTTATTCTGCAGCTTATACAACTTTGTATGTGTTGTTTGTTGGCAACCTTGTTATTTACAAAGTTTTTGGAACAGATTCCTATTGGAACGTTCCACAAATTATACCCACCCTGCCATAGTAAAGATGTCACCCTTTTCTGACAAGTCATTTGTAATTTCATGCAAACTGTCAGCCCAGCAACTTGTGATAGAAATGCATGGCATAATCGTTACTGAAACTCACTTTGCTATCTTGTTAATGCCAGCTACAATGTTAGCTAATTAGTGTGCTAACCCAGCTAGATATTTAATGTTCAAAGGCAGGAATGAGACACTGGATGTACAGTGCCTTGCGAAAGTATTCGGCCCCCTTGAACTTTGCGACCTTTTGCCACATTTCAGGCTTCAAACATAAAGATATAAAACTGTATTTTTTTGTGAAGAATCAACAACAAGTGGGACACAATCATGAAGTGGAACGACATTTATTGGATATTTCAAACTTTTTTAACAAATCAAAAACTGAAAAATTGGGCGTGCAAAATTATTCAGCCCCTTTATTTTCAGTGCAGCAAACTCTCTCCAGAAGTTCAGTGAGGATCTCTGAATGATCCAATGTTGACCTAAATGACTAATGATGATAAATACAATCCACTTGTGTGTAATCAAGTCTCCGTATAAATGCACCTGCACTGTGATAGTCTCAGAGATCCGTTAAAAGCGCAGAAAGCATCATGAAGAACAAGGAACACACCAGGCAGGTCCGAGATACTGTTGTGAAGAAGTTTAAAGCCGGATTTGGATACAAAAATATTTCCCAAGCTTTAAACATCCCAAGGAGCACTGTGCAAGCGATAATATGGAAATGGAAGGAGTATCAGACCACTGCAAATCTACCAAGACCTGGCCGTCCCTCTAAACTTTCAGCTCATACAAGGAGAAGACTGATCAGAGATGCAGCCAAGAGGCCCATGATCACTCTGAATGAACTGCAGAGTTCTACAGCTGAGGTGGGAGACTCTGTCCATAGGACAACAATCAGTCGTATATTGCACAAATCTGGCCTTTATGGAAGAGTGGAAGGAACAAAGCCATTTCTTAAAGATATCCATAAAAAGTGTTGTTTAAAGTTTGCCACAAGCCACCTGGGAGACACACCAAACATGTGGAAGAAGGTGCTCTGGTCAGATGAAACCAAAATTGAACTTTTTGGCAACAATGCAAAACGTTATGTTTGGCGTAAAAGCAACACAGCTGAACACACCATCCCCACTGTCAAACATGGTGGTGGCAGCATCATGGTTTGGGCCTGCTTTTCTTCAGCAGGGACAGGGAAGAT
Organism: Oncorhynchus mykiss; assembly: GCF_057628025.1. Taxonomy (NCBI): domain Eukaryota; kingdom Metazoa; phylum Chordata; class Actinopteri; order Salmoniformes; family Salmonidae; genus Oncorhynchus; species Oncorhynchus mykiss. The sequence continues at coordinate 21,039,723 of NC_143051.1, read as the reverse complement.
GGTTAAAATTGATGGGAAGATGGATGGAGCCAAATACAGGACCATTCTGGAAGAAAACCTGATGGAGTCTGCAAAAGACCTGAGACTGGGACGGAGATGTGTCTTCCAACAAGACAATGATCCAAAACATAAAGCAAAATCTACAATGGAATGGTTCAAAAATAAACATATCCAGGTGTTAGAATGGCCAAGTCAAAGTCCAGACCTGAATCCAATCGAGAATCTGTGGAAAGAACTGAAAACTGCTGTTCACAAATGCTCTCCATCCAACCTCACTGAGCTCGAGCTGTTTTGCAAGGAGGAATGGGAAAACATTTCAGTCTCTCGATGTGCAAAACTGATAGAGACATACCCCAAGCGACTTACAGCTGTAATCGCAGCAAAAGGTGGCGCTACAAAGTATTAACTTAAGGGGGCTGAATAATTTTGCACGCCCAATTTTTCCGTTTTTGATTTGTTAAAAAAGTTTTAAATATCCAATAAATGTCGTTCCACTTCATGATTGTGTCCCACTTGTTGTTGATTCTTCACAAAAAAATACAGTTTTATATCTTTATGTTTGAAGCCTGAAATGTGGCAAAAGGTCGCAAAGTTCAAGGGGGCCGAATACTTTCGCAAGGCACTGTATGTCAGAGACACATACAGTTGTAACCCGCTGTAGCATCCCTGTATGCTTACTTGACATCTACCAAGAGGTCTGGACCTTTATGGCACAGAAAGAATAGGATAGGTCTACACAAAGATACTGGTGATATAGCTATTGGCAAGTGTGTTTAAACTGAACTGGACCAGGGCAAGAAGCCCTGGTCCCACTCCTCTCCCTCAATCACTACAGTAGCATTACACTACAGTAGCATTACTTGAACTTCTATCGCTGCATAATGGCTCTGGTATACTGTAAATACCATCCTCCTGTACCACCAACAGGTTCGAGCGGTGGTCACCACCATTCCCGGTACACAACACTTTTGTTTTTCATTTCAAATCAAATGTTATTTGTCACATGCGCCGAATACATGCTTACTTTCAAGCCCTTATCCAACAATGCTGTTTTAATAAAATACAAAAAAAGTATGAGAATAATGAATAGTTAAAGAGCAGCTGTAAATAACAATAGCGGGGCTATACACAGGGGGTACCGGTATAGAGTCAATGTGTCAATGTGCAGGGGCACCAGTGTCGAGGTAATTGAGGTAATTATGTACATGTAGGTAGAGTTATTTAAGTGGCTATGTGTAGATAACAGAGAATATAAGCAGTGTAGGGGTTGGGGGCAATGCAAGCAGGGGTTGGGGGCAATACAGGGGTTGGGGGAAATGCAAATAGTCTGGATATCCATTTGATTAGCTGTTCAGGAGTCTTAAGGCTTGGGGGTATAAGCTGTTTAGAAGCCTCTTGGACCTACACTTGATGCTCCGGTACTGCTTGCCGTGCGGTAACAGAGAGAACAGTCTATGACTAGGGTGGCTGGAGCCTTTGACAATTTTTAGGGCCTTCCTCTGACACCACCCGGTATAGAGGTCCTGGATGTCAGGAAGCTTGGCACCGGTGATGTACTGGGCCGTACCCACTACCCTCTGTAGTGCCTTGCGGTTCGAGGCCGAGCAGTTGCCATACCAGGCACTGATGCAACCCGTCAGGATGCTCTCAATGGTGCAGCTGTAAAACCTTTTGTGGATCTGAGGACCCATGCCAAATCTTTTCAGTCTCCTGAGGGGGAATAGGTTTTGTCTTGCCCTCTTCACGACTTGTGCTTGGACCATGTTAGTTTGTTGGTGATGTGGACTCCAAGGAATCAGTTATGTTACCAGCAAAAATATTGTAATCAGATTACAGATACTTTTGAAAAACTTGATGAATACTTCTTGGATTACTTTTAAATTCAGAAAGGATGTTTGCAGAAAATAATATATGTTTTCTCAATGACATTCAATTCAGCTTTGGAGGAAAGGCGCAAGTTTAAGTTTGTTCCACCTGAGCGAGTCCGACCACAAGCCAAAGACGTCTAAGATGACAAACTGTTGGGAAAATTATGATTAAATGACTGAACAAATAATTTAAATGGAACTGTAACTAAGTAAACTTATACTCTGTTTTATTATATCTGATTAACAATATGAGTTCATAAGAAGGGATTGTGTGACACGGAAAAGGAGTAATTAAAGTTAATGAACACCATTCCAACTAGGCAGAAACGAATGGGTTGTGGATTAAGTAAGCAGATAAGGTAGTTAACCTATGGTTGAACCGACGAAACTGAGCTCTGGGGTGTTTTATATAAGGCTGTGAGTGCATTCCTAGGTTCTCTGTTAATTAGAACTGTCAGCTAAGTGGTGATCGATAATGTTGATGGGTCAAAAGTTAATTCAGTTAAGTTGTGTGACCTGTGTGTGTGTTAGTAAGTTAGAATGAACTATTAACCTCACTTTGTCCCGGTCGAGAGGAGGGGATTCTGTTAAGCAATGAAATGGCGTCATGTTATTGTACTCAAACTGTTGCTTGTGGTAACGTGGGAGCGCGCTCCGAGAATAAATTCTGTTACCTATTATTGAAATGGCTGGTCTACGTCTATTTTATGCAAACAAGAATCTTACAAATTCTCATAAAATATATAAAGGGTTTTCAATTAATGAAAACACATTGGCATAATTAAATTACAGTAACACAAACCAAATGCATTTGATGGATCCATTTTTTCTTCTTCTAATGCCTCTTAATGGGAAAGCAATCCAAAAGTAAATGAAAGTAATCAGGTTATGTTACTGAGTTTGGGTAATCCAAAAGTTATGTTACTGATGACATTTTTGGACAGGTAACTTGTGACTGTAACGTATTACATATAGAAAGTAACCTATCCAACCCTGATAACAACCGGGCGGCCACGGCCATACCAAACAGACAGACTACTATACCAACCACATTAAAGGTTGGATGAACCCAATGAAAGGCAAAGAGGAAGACACCAGGAAACAGAGGCTCTGTATGGGAGATCCCATCATCTACAGCGGGCACCCAATGTGAGCCGTGTAGGAAAGCTTTGCCCTTCCACCCCCCCACCCCCCCCCCCCCACCCCCCCCACATACACACACACACACACACACACACACTAAACGACATCATAACCGCCATCGATAAGAGACATTACTGGGCAGCCGTATTCATCGACCTGGCCAAGGCTTTTGACTCTGTCACAGCCTTGGTTTCTCAAACGATTGCCTTGCCTGGTTTACCAACTACTTCTCTGATAGAGTTCAGTGTGTTAAATTGGAGGGTCTGTTGTCTGGACCTCTGGCAATCTCTATGGGGGTGCCACTGCGTTCAATCCTCGGGCCGACTCTCTTCTCTGGTGATTCTCTGATACACCTCTACGCAGACAACACCATTCAGTATACTTATGGCCCCTCTTTGGACACTGTTAACTAACCTCCAGACGAGCTTCAATGCCATACAACTCTCCTTCCGTGGCCTCCAACTGCTCTTAAACGCAAGTAAAACTAAGCGCATCACTGAATGCATCACTGATCACTGCCCGCACCTGCTCGCCCGTCCAGCATCACTACTCTGGACGGCTCTGACTTAGAATACGTGGACAACTACAAATACCTAGGTTTCTGGTTAGACTGTAAACTCTCCTTCCAGACTCACATTAAGCATCTCCAATCCAAAATTAAATCTAGAATCGGCTTCCTATATCGCAACAAAGCATCATTCACTCATGCTGCCAAACTGGTCACCATAGCAGCACCCACTCATAGCACATGCTCCACCAGGAATATCTCACTGGTCACCTCCAAAGCCAATTCCTCCTTTGGTCATCTTTCCTTCCAGTTCTCTGCTGCCAATGACTGGAACAAACTGCAAACATCTCTGAAGCTGGAGACTCATATCTCCCTCACTAACTTTAAGCACCAGCTGTCAGAGCAGCTCACAGATCACTGCACCTGTACATAGCCTATCTGTAAACAGCCCATCAAACTACCTCATCCCCATACTGTATTTATTTATTTTGCTCCTTTGCACCCCAGTATCTCTACTTGCACATTCATCCTCTGCACATCTACCATTCCAGTGTTTAATTGCTATATTGTAATTACTGCACCGTCAAGGCTTATTTCTTGCCTTAACTCCCTTATCTTACCTCATTTGCACTCACTGTATAAAGACTTTTTGTTTCATTTTGTTCTACTGTATTATTGACTATGTTTTGTTTATTCCATGTGTAACTCTGTGTTGTTGTATGTGTCGAATTGCTATGCTTTATCTTGGCCAGGTCACAGTTGCAAATGAGAACTTATTCTCAACTAGCCTACCTGGTTAAATAAAGGTGAAATTAAAAATTAAAAACACACACACACACACACACACACACACACACACACACACACACACACACACACACACACTGTGATTTTTCATTTAGGTATCTTTCACCTCTTTCCCAGGTGGGAGAAGGCAGTGTGAAGTCTAAAGGAATGAAAAAGATAACACTTTATATGATTCTGCCATCAAACCAACTGCAACTCCCTTGTCTACCAATGCAGTCTCTGCACTGCTGAGTTCCTCAGAGGAATGTTTAGTATCAGTTAGTCCAGTGATGCATAATGAGGACAGTGCAGGACGGTGTAGTGTTGTGTCCCCCAATGCAGTCCTGGCTCCTGTCTGTTTATCCCGTCTCCTGCTGTCACCCCATGTCATCCTTATCTGTTTGATTGTCTGCCCTGCCCCAACCCAACGACAGTAAAGACAACAGTTCATACCATTAGGATTACTGTTTAAATAGGCACAGTATTCTTCCTCAAACATGGTCGGTTCCCACAGAATCACACTGCTATTCCCAGTATGTGTTCTCACAGTAGACTCTGGCTCACTGACTGACTAACTGACTGAGCTTCAGGCAGATGCTAAGCTTCGAAGCAAGCTCCAGATGCTTCTAGCTCCTAAGCAACTTTGAAGGATTTCGTTTTTTTGTGTGTTATTTCGTACATTATTAGCCCAGAACGTTTTTTTTTGTGTTATTACTTACAGCCGGAAATAACTTTTGGATATCAGAGCGGCGGTAACTCACCAGCATTAGGACCAGAATTACAACTTTTCCAAATTGGATCCTTTGTTCGCACCCCCAAGAGCAGTTGAACTTATTCCAGAGGCTGTTCCAAGATGCCGCCGGTGGAGAAGAGGTATTCGGAGTGGACTTCTAGTCCGACTCAGGAGGCAGGCACACCATCCTCCGCTTTTCAGTATTTTAATCGCTAATGTTCAGTAAAGTAGATGAGCTCAGGGCGAGGATCTCCTTCCAGGGAGACCTCAGGGGCTGTAACATACTCTGTTTCACGGAATCATGGCTCTCTCTGTATATACTGTCTACGTCCAGACAACCAGCTGAGTTCTCAGCACATCCCGCAGACAGGAATAAAGAACTCTCCGGGAAGAAGAGGTGGTGTATTTTTCAGGACTAACCACTCATGGTATGATTGTGATAATGTACAGAAACTCAAGTCCTTTTGTTCACCTGGCCTAGAATACCTCACAATCAAATGCTGACCGTCTTACCTCCCAAGAGAATTATCTTTTTTATATGACACAACCATAGTAGGCCTGATTATCAACATTGATGAGACAGCATACAGGGAGGAGGTGAGGGACCTGGCGGAGTGGTGCCAGGAAAATAACCTCTTCCTCAACGTCAACAAAACGAAGAAAAAACAGCTTCTATCTCAAGGCCGTCAGACTGTTAAATAGCCATTACTAGCACACGGTTACTCAATCCTGTGCCTTAGAGCCTGCTGCCCTACATTCTGTACATAGACATGGAATCACTGGTCACTTTAATAATGGAACACTAGTCACTTTTGTATTTGTGTTTGTATTTATTAGGGATCCCCATTAGTTGCTAACAAGGCAGCAACTACTCTTCCTGGGGTTCAAACATATTAAAGCACAATACATATAAAACAAAATATACAACAATATCACAATGTATGCGTATGTGTGTGTGTCTGTGCCTTTGCGTTTGTCTCTTCACAGTCCCCATCTAATTCTACTGCTTACATCTGTTACTTGATGTGGAATAGGGTTCCATGTGATCATGGCTCTATGTAGTCCTGTGTGCCTCCCGTATTCTGTTCTGGACTTGGGGACTGTGAATAAACCTCTGGTGGCATGTGTTGTGGGGTGTACATGGGTGTCCGAGCTGTATGCAAGTATTTTAAACAGACAGCTTGGTACATTCAGCTTGTCAACACCTCTTACAAAAACAAGTAGTGATGAAGTCAATCTCTGAGCCATGAGAGATTGACATGCATGTCATTAATGTTAGCTCTCTGTGTACTTTTAAGGGCCAGCTGTGCTGCCCTGTTCTGAGCCAACTGCAATTTTCCTAAGTCCGTCTTTGTGGCATTTGACACACTACTGAACAGTAGTCTAGGTGTAACAAAACTAGGGCCTGTAGGACTTGCTTTTTTGATAGTGTTGTTAATAAGAAGGCAGAGTAGTGCTCTATTATGGATGGACTTCTCCCCATCTTAGCTACTGTTGTATTAATATGTTTTGACGTCAACTTGCTCAATTTACATATTATTCATTACGAGATGTAGATGAGGTTTAGGGTTAAGTGAATGATTTGTCCCAAATACAAGGCTTTAAGTTTTGGAAATATTTAGGACAAATGTATTCCTTACTACCCATTCAGAAACTAACTGCAGCTCTTTGTTAAATGTTGCAGTCTTTTCAGTTGCTGTAGTAGATGACGTGTATAATCTTGAGTCATCTGCATACAGGGTTGGGGAGTAACGGATTACATGTAATACGTTACATGCAAGGCATTACAAAAAACTGTAATCCTTTACGTTACCAGCAAAAATATTCTAATCAGATTACAGATACTTTTGAAAAACTAGATGATTACTTTGAGGATTCATTTTAAATTCAGAAAGGATGTTGGCGAAAAATAACTTTGAGTGTGACCAGAAGTCAGAGACCACTATGATGACACAACAAATGTGTTTGATGGATCACGGGAAAAGAGCAGGAACAGGCTTTTGTAGGCTACAGTCCAAGCCATGTCTTCCAATGGTGTGACTGCTGTCGACATTCAAAGATTATCCAACTTGAATAAATGCTTGGAGGTAACAGCAAATAAAATCAAATCAAATGTTATTTGTCAAATGTGCCGAATACAACAGGTGTAGTAGACCTTACAGTGAAATGCTTAATTACAAGCCCTTAACCAACAATGCAGTTTCAAGAAAATACAACAACAAAAAAGTAAGAGTCTGGGTAGCCATTTGATATGCTGTTCAGTAGTCTTATGGCTTGGGGGTAGAAGCTATTTAGGAGCCTCTTTTACCTAGAATTGACGCTTTCCATGCGGTAGCAGAGAGAAAAGTCTATTACTAGGGTGGCTGGAGTCTTTGACAATTTTTAGGGCCTTCCTCTGACCCTGCCTGGTATAGAGGTCCTGGATGTCAGGAAGCTTGGCACCGGTGATGTACTGCACTGTACGCACTACCCTCTGTAGTGTTTTGCAGTCGGAGGCAGACCAGTTGCCATAACAGGCAACCCGTCAGGATGCTCTCGATGGTGCAGCTGTAAAATATTTTGAGGATCTGAGGACCCATGCCAAATCTTTTTAATCTCCCGAAGGGAAATAGGTTTTGTTGTGCCCTCTTCACGACTGTCTTGTTGTGCTTTGGGGATTTGTTTGTTGGGGATGTGGACGCCAAGGAACTTAAAGCTATCAACCTGCTCCACTATAGCCCTGTCGATGAGAATGGATTCGTGCTCGGTCCTCCTTTTCCTGTAGTCCACAATCATCACCTTTGTCTTAATCACATTGAGGGAGAGGTTGTCCTTGCACCACACGGTCAGATCTCTGACCTCCTCCCTAAAGGCTGTCTCATCGTTGTCGGTGATCAGGCCTACCACTGTTGTGTCATCAGCAAACTTAATGAGGCTGTTGGAGTCGTGCTTGGCCGTGCAGTCATGAGTGAACAGGGAGTACAGGAGGGCACTGAGCATGCACCCCTGAGGAGCCCCCGTGTTGAGGATCAACGTGGCGGATGTGTTGATACCTACCCTTACCACCTGGGGGCGGCCCGTCAGGAAGTCCAGACTCCAGACCCGTCAGGAAGTCCAGACACAGTCGTCCAGAACAACTGATGTTCTCATGCATGTTTCAATGTTACTTGCCTCGAAGCAAGCATAGAAGTTATTTAGCTCGTCTGGTAGACTCGTGTCACTGGGCAGCTCTCGGCTGTGCTTCCCTTCGTAGTCTGTAATAGTTTACAGTCCCTGCCACATCCAACAAGCGTCGGAGCCAGTGTAGTACGATTCGATCTTAGTCCTGTATTGACGCTTTGCCTGGATTTCTCATAAGCTTCCGGGTTAGAGTCCCGCTCCTGGAAAGAGGCAGCTCTACCCTTTAGCTCAGTGCGAATGTTGCCTGTAATCCATGGCTTCTGGTTGAGGTACGTACGTACAGTCACTGTGGGGACAATGTCCTTGATGCACTTATTGATTAAGCGAGTGACTGATGTGATGTACTCCTCAATGCAATCGGAAGAATCCCGGAACATATTCCAGTCTGTGCTAACAAAACAGTCCTGTAGTTTAGCATCTGCTTCATCTGACCATGTTTTTATAGACCGAGTCACTGGAGCTTCCTGCTTTAATTTTTGCTTGTAAGCAGGAATCAGGAGGATAGAATTATGGTCAGATTTGCCAAATGGAGGGCGAGGGAAAGCTTTGTACGTGTCTCTGTGTGTGGAGTAAAGGTGGTCTAGAATTATTTGCCCTCTGGTTGCCCATTTAACATGTCGTCATGACTTGGCCCTCTTTGGGTATAGTGAGTTCCTTCCCCCGCTCTCTCCCTATTACACCCAGGCTCTGTTATCTCAGGTCGTAAATTCCATGAGGAGACTATTTTTCCCCTGCTATGCGGTATAGAGGGAGGGTTCACAGTAGATCAAAGGAACTTCTTCTACCTCACAGAACTTGAGAACTGAACAATATCCATGTTTTGGAGAATGTGTAAACGGTCAGTGGAGAATCCAGCTACGACCTGTCCATTTTGTTTAATGTTTGTGACCTCATGAGAGACAATACAGCCACATTACCATAACTCAGTTCTCCGTTATGAGATTTGCATCTAATTCTTGTATAAAATGAATGAGTAAAGATGAAATTATTTGTGAAATTATGTAATGTGATTTTAAACTGTTTAATGAAAGATAATCTAATTCCCTTTAAAGTTTAACTAAGCCCTTGGCCCGCCCCATGAGCATAGACATTGATCTGGCGTCATGGGACAGCCTTTTCTGCTGTTGCGAATATAACCCCCACCTGGAGAAGCCCACTTCAGACCATGCGTACCTAGATTACCGAGAGGGCTAAGGTTTGAGTAGAGACCATGCATTCCTCGGTCATCTGAGGGAGCTAAGGTTGTAATGATTGTTTAATTCCTAACCAAACCACGTGGAGCATTGGCTACACTGGTGGAAATAGTTCAACTCTGAGACTATCGATACCGACAGAATAAGAGCAAATCTTCGATACTAATTACTAGTCTGCAGCTAGAATTTATGTTGACCTGGAATGCGAAGACCGACAACCGTCGAAACATATATTCTACAGGAACATTTCTGAATGGTACTCTGAAGTATCCATTCTAACCATGAACAACTCCAGGGACGCAAAGAGAAGTTCAGATGAACTTTTCAACAGAAAGACTGACGATTCCAACAGAGATCACGACGACACACTGAACGTAAATATATATATATTGATTGCAATTATTCCAGAATAAGTGAGCATTCATGTGCAAATTATTAGTATTTCTATCAATATAATTATCAACTGTGTAGTGTCTTTTGTCTTTCGCGCCCTTCTCAGTCCCTTTGTCTACCAAGCCACCATATCGGTTTAGCACACTCGGGTACATCCCCTATCATTTAACAAAGATTATAACCATTATCCAAAGAAATACATTCTAATAGACACGTATATCACATAAACATATTATGCAATACAGCATCTTAATTATCTATGTTACACAACTAATGCTGATTCAATCACCACACTACCTAGAGAGTTTTCATCTGAATTTTTCGTAGCTGTCTATATACCACCATAGACCAATTGTATCAACATTGTTGTGTCTTTGGCATCATTAAAGTGAAGACTGTTATTTTATCAAATCAATTCTCTGTAATTATTATTACTTGATTAAACAAATCATGTAAATGTAATTAACTAGGAAGTCGGGGCACCAAAGAAAATCTTCAGATTACAAAGTTATAATTTTCCTAATATAACTCTTCAGATATTTTAATATCTGATCAATTAGTCTTCTAATTAATTAATTATTCTTTATCTCACGTTAGTCTCATTTCAAACGTCGGAAATTGTTGGTTATCTGCACGAACCCAGCCTTCACTATGAATCATCCATACATCAATTGTCTTAATAATTTATTTACAAACAAAATAATCACAGAAATGCATAACAAACAAACAGTAGATATTGTAACCATATCTACTGTTTGTTTGTTATGCATTTCTGTGATTATTTTGTTTGTAAATAAATTATTAAGACAATTGATGTATGGATGATTCATAGTGAAGGCTGGGTTCGTGCAGATAACCAACAATTTCCGACGTTTGAAATGAGACTAACGTGAGATAAAGAATAATTAATTAATTAGAAGACTAATTGATCAGATATTAAAATATCTGAAGAGTTATATTAGGAAAATTATAACTTTGTAATCTGAAGATTTTCTTTGGTGCCCCGACTTCCTAGTTAATTACATTTACATGATTTGTTTAATCAAGTAATAATAATTACAGAGAATTGATTTGATAAAATAACAGTCTTCACTTTAATGATGCCAAAGACACAACAATGTTGATACAATTGGTCTATGGTGGTATATAGACAGCTACGAAAAATTCAGATGAAAACTCTCTAGGTAGTGTGGTGATTGAATCAGCATTAGTTGTGTAACATAGATAATTAAGATGCTGTATTGCATAATATGTTTATGTGATATACGTGTCTATTAGAATGTATTTCTTTGGATAATGGTGTTGGCAGTTGCACTTTTCCCTCAGCTGGGGCTCAGTCACTCGGGGCCCAGAGAGGGGAGAGGTCAGGCTTGTATTTCACATGTCCCTGGTGCTATGCAGAATATCAGAAAGGGAAGAGGACAGGGTGGAACATTGTCTTCATAGGTGAATGTATCTGTTAAACAATGTGAAGGGATGGCGTGATTAAGGCGGAAACCAATTACTTGTCTCCACAATGTCTGTGCGTAAGTCACTCCCTCCTTTGGCATTGGGGGGAGGTGTATGGCAGTGTCTGGAACCATTGTATGTCCTCTCTGATGTTACACTTATCCTAGGATAGTGTATGACCTAGAGGCTCACTCCCCTCAGTGAGCTTGTGCAGGAGTGGGGTCAAGAGGGGGTTTAATTGAGATGGGAGTATCTAGAGTTGACAATTGAATTATGCCATTGGAGGAGGTAATGGTTCTGTGCTATGAAGTACCAGGAACGAGATTAGAACCTTGTCTTAGGGACCAAACTGAACGATAATTTATAGCGAATGTTATCTGGCTAAGGGATACTCCTTTCTCAATTATAAAGTCCCTTTGTGAAGTGTTCTTAAGATCTGTGGTTCGTCATGTAGGTTGAGAGGGTATAGTGGCTATAAAAGATCTTTGTACTTTTGTATTGGCACTCTCAACGGTTCATTAGAAATAGCAAATCGTTTGAAAGTCAGTGCTATCTTATTATTATTAAAAATGTAGTTTAAGTATAACTCTGACTGGTGTGTGAAGTTTGTTTCTCCTCATTTGGTAATGCAGAAAATTAGCCACCACAGTAGATAGTGTGGTCTACAGCTTATCATAAGATACTCTACCTCAGGCGAGCTGTTGTTTACATAAATGCATATGCCCCCGCCCCATGTCTTACCAGAGGCTGCTGTTCTGTCCTGCCGATAGAGTGAATAACCCTCCAGCTGTATGTTCTTAATGTCGTCGTTCAACCACGACTCGGTGAAACATAAGATATTACAGGTTTTAATATCGCGTTTTTCAGTTCGTCCCATTTATATTCCAGCAATTGAACGTTAGCTAGCAGGACAGAAGTCATGGGCAGATTAGCCACTGGTCGCCTGATCCTCACAAGGCACCCTGATCTCTTTCCACAAAATCTGCGTTACCTTTTCCAGCGAATAACGGGGATCTGGGCCTGGGCGGGTGTCTGTATTATAGCCCTCCCGTCCGACTCATTGAAGAAGAACTCTTTATCCAATTTGAGGTGAGCAATCGTAGTTCTAATGTCCAGAAGCTCTTTTCGGTCATAAGAGATGGTAGCAGCAACATTATGTACAAAACAAGTTATGAACAACGTGAAAAAACAATCAAAATAGCATGGTTGGTTAAGAGTAATCGTGTAGTCTACAGCAATTGTTTTAAACAGAACCAGGTAAGTCAATTAAGAACAAATTCTTATTTACAATGACTGCCTACCAGTGAACAGTGGGTTAACTGCCTTGTTCAAGAGTAGAGCGACAGATTTTTACCTTGTTAGTTTTTTGGATTCAATCCAGCAACCTTTCGGTGACTGGCCAAATGCTCTAACCACTAGGCTACCTGCTGCCCCGATAGGGATATCACTTATTATTTGTATCTACATAGCGCCTTGATGTGACACTGCTGCTCTCTCATTTAACTATTTGCGCCTTACTGAATGTGGTTGTTGTGGATGGCTGTTCAGAAATCTAAATGTGTATTTGAACCCAATAATGCTTGAATTCAAGAAGTTTAAGCTGCTTATCAATCATTGCTTTTGAAATCAGTGGACAGCCAGTGAAAATACACTCTTGCAATAGCTACATAATGCGGATCCAAGTCTATGGAATAAAAGTGACGTTTTTATTGCTCAATCTAATTCATGCTGATATAAAAAAATCGATAGGCCTAATGGACACATGCTCAAACTTGCACACTTTTGATAGACTTAAAGGTGCAATCTGTAGTTGCTACATCCATTTTTTGACTTATAAATGATATATATAAATATATATATACATTGATTCTTGAAGAATATAACGTATAAATTCCTAACGAGCTTAGTTCAACTGTCACACTCCAGGAGAAAAATATAAACTTGTTTTTCTCAAATGTTTGTAAACATTGTAAATGTAAACAAACACTGTAAAGCATCATAACATGGTTAAAACAATGATTTTCATATCATGGATGGTCAGTCCTTGCATCCATAGCTCTGTCTATTAGTCTGAGATTGGTTACATTTCTCCAAGCCCATCCCTCAGCTTTTTACCAAAACAGAGGCGGGGTGGCGGTGTTGTTAATGTTTCTTCTGTGGATTTGGGCTTTAAACAGCTGCATATTATCAAGATATCAAAGTGTCACCAACAAAATGGTCAAAAATAGGCCTGTAGTAAATGCAGCATATGGCATTAATTAATGCTCAAGTAAAACAATTTGGCTAATCTACACTTCCGTATTATTATATTTTAACAGCATTATTATATGTTGTAGCGATGGGTTAGATTAGGAGAAGCCTACATAACCAACCCATGAAGTTACATTTTACATCCATATGGCCAGCTATGTAAACTTTAACGTTGATTTATCATGCAATAGATGTTGTTCAATTGGTAACATACATTTTTGTCTTCTTCTAATGCCTCTTAAAGGGAAAATAATCTAAAAGTAGCGGAATGTAAACAGATTACATTACTGAGTTTGGGTAATCCAAAAAGGATGTTGCTGATTACAATTTTTGACAGGTAACTAGTAACTGTACCGGATTACGTTTAGAAAGTAACCTACCCAACCCTGTCTGCATTCATAGACACACTTTACTCAAGTGGCATGTTGTTAGTAAAGATAGAAAAAATTAAGGGGCCTACACAGCTACCCTGTGGAATTCCTGATTCTACCTGGATTATGTTTTAGCGGCTTCCATTAAAGAATGGAATGTATTGAACCTTTCTGGAATTTTCCAGCCCTGAATGGGATATCTTATTCATCTAGTGTCAAAACCACATTTTCCTCCTTTAGCTTATTTTCACATGAATCACCCAATACATTCAGTGCAGCTGTGTGACCATATCACTCCCTAACCTAATGTACTGTACCTTCCACATGGATAACCCCATAGAATTAGAAATATTTTCACCACAACACTTTGGTGTTGCATAACTGTTTCAAAGACTTGAATGACAAATACTCAAGTCTTGATAGGTCACATACCACTGACATATACACACATTTATCAACAGAAAAACCCCCATAAAAAAATCAGTGACTTTGATGATTATATTACATTAAATTATTTTTCGTATATGTACTTTACAGCCAAATAAATCATTGAACCTTCTTTGAGTAAATAGTGAGTTTTATTTGGTATTTAAAAATGTAAACTATTAAAAATACTTGTTAATAAAATATACATATAAATGTCATTGAGAGTCAGTTTGGAAGTGGCATACGTTGAGGAGACCACCGATTCTGTCAGAACCACAGAGCTACAGTATTATCATGGCATCCATGTTCAACTGATAAAGCGCTAAAGCAAATACTAAACGCTTACTGGGGTCCCGCATTTGTGATGTGCATTCATGCTATGTTCAAAGACATTCTAGTATGGAGCCTATGTAAGTATGCTAGGCCTACATGTTGAAATCTTTCAAATAAGCAGATATGTGTAGATCACCTCATATCTTCCAAAAAATGTCTTTAGGTAAAAATGTTGTTAGGTCATTTTAATCTATTGGGCATTAGTACTGGTAATTCACATTTCCATTTCCCCACAGTACACTTACATTTTCCCGTTATCATAATACAAAAAAGATAAACGTATGTCAAACCCAGCAGTTGTTTATTAAAGACTGCATGGTCTCACAAGACAAAACGCTCCTGATACCCATCCTCTTCCATCAAACACAGACATTCTCTCGAACAACAACAACAAACACTCAGCCCACAGAACCATCTTGGCATGGCATCTTTGAGTAGGCCTGAATTCTAGTGAAGGTGCCAAACGCTGCAATGCAAGGTGATGGAGTGCAGCACTGCAGCCTACTCTGATTCTCTTCATCTCTCTCCCCCATCTCTCTGGTCCAGTTGAGGGGCCACACTGTCCAACTGTTCAGGGAGCATTCTCTTTCAGATGGAACTTCTCCGCCATCCGCCGGGCGCTGTAGAAGGACACACTCATGCCCACCATGGCCATCATCATGGCGATCTGGTTGATGAATCCTTTCTGCGGCTGTATCTGGACTTCACCTGAGACCTGTCTCTGCCAGGGGGAAGAAACGAGCACGCACACACACACACACACAAACACTCAAACATACACACACACACCCCGACACACACAAGGTTTGGTCAATTTATATTGGCATCAATTCACACAGCCCCTACTGTTTTTGAACTGTGAAACAATCCTGTTCTATTGTTGCCTACTTTCCAAGTTTCCTTTACGCTGGCACTCACTATGAATATTTGAACAAGGAAATTAAGGATTTGAGTTAAGGGCACACAGTGCTCTTTCCACACACATTAGCAATGGCACTGATAATAAAGCCAGTAGGTAGGAAACAGTGTCCCATAGGTTGCATGTCTTTCATATTTACAGCTCTCATAGGACAGATCCACACCACGGTAACAGAATTCTGTTTCCTGATAGGAATAAGTCTTTGGTATTGTTTTATTCACATCTGTGAGGCAGGCATGCAAGATAATACGCTAACATCAAAATGATCCTTTATTTAAGAAAGTACAATTCAGCAAAAGCTTCAAACGACATGAGCTGGTTCTTTCAGTGAGAAAAGACGTCATAAGTGTTGTATTATATAATCACTTAAGGTCTGCATCTGTAGTTCACTATGAAATGTTAATGTCCACTTTTCACTGTGTTGTTATCCATCACAACTAGCCTACAGTACAATGGATCCCTATGCTAATATATCAACTTTCCAAATAAACTCTAAAAACAAACAGTGTGTGCAGGAAATAAACTATAAACCAAGGTTTAAAATCATCCCTAGATAGACAAGGTCACCTGGAGGAGACGGAAGTATCCAGGGGTCAGGCGTCCCAGTCTAATGAACATGTCTTCAACTGTGAGTTCTCAGATTAGTCCAGCACCTGCCAGCAGAGAAAACATAAAATATAAATATAATCACCATAGTCCTCAATAGACACTGAGGCAAAAACATCGACAACACAATGAAAAATGTAGTTTTAACTACAAGACTCAATAAGCAAGCCCTCTTCCCATATCAAGCCAAAAGCACAAACTCAGCCTTGGAGGTAAACAAGCTAATCAAAAATATGTTCCACTGTTAACATAGACGAATAAGGACCAGAATGATATTCTGAGACATTTATCAAAGGACAGTACTACATGAACAAAAATATACATGGATTTCACATCACTGGGCAGCAGCGCACCAGCCAGTCAGACTGAGTTTTTCCCCAGACAGAAATATTCCTCAGCTTCAGCCGTTCGGGTGGCTGGTATCAGACGATCTTGCAGGTGAAGAAGCCAGATGTGGAGGTCCTGGGCTGGCGTGGTTACACGTAGTCTGATGTGAGGCCAGTTGGACGTACCAGCAAATTCTCTAAAGCGACTTGAGGCGGCTTATGGTAGAGAAATTAACATTAAATTCTCTGGCAACAGCTCTGGTGGACATTCCTGCAGTCAGCATGCCAATTGCACGCTCCTTCTAAACTTGAGACATCTGTGACATTGTGTTGTGTGACAAAATAGCATATTTTAGAGTGACCTTTTATTGTCCCCAGCAAAAGGTGCACCTGTGTAATGATCATGCTGTTTAATCCGCTTCTTGATATGCCTGTCAGATGGATGAACCCCTCAACACTGTCATTGGTTGCACTAATTGCACTGTTTGTCAACAACCTGGTTCAAGTGTTCATGACGTTACACTGAATAAGGCAGGCACAGTGTTACCGAAAATTTGGTGTTTTACCCAATAAATTACAGGGAGTTTATGTATATACAGTACAACTGAAGTCGGAAGTTGACATACACTTAGATTGGAGTCATTAAAACTCGTTTTTCAACCACTCCACAAATTTCTTGTTAACAAACTATAGTTTTGGTAAGTCGTTAGGACATCTACTTTGTGCATGACACAAGTAATTTTTACAACAATTGTTTACAGACAGATTATTTCACGTATAATTCACTGTAGCACAATTCCGGTGGGTCAGAAGTTTACATACACTAAGTTGACTGTGCCTTTAAATAGCTTGGAAAATTCCAGAAAATGATGTCTTGGCTTTAGAAGCTTCTGATAGTCTAATTGACATCATTTTTTGAGTCAATTGTTGGTGTACCCGTGGATGTATTTCAAGGCCTATCTTCAAACTCATTGCCTCTTCGCTTGACATCATGGGAAAATAAAAAGAAATCAGCCAAGACATCAGAAAAACAATTGTAGACCTCCACATGTCTGGTTCATCCCTGGGAGCAATTTCCAAATGCCTGAAGGTACCACGTTCAACTGTACAAACAATAGTACACAAGTATAAACACCATGGGACCAAATCAAACCCAGAACAACAGCAAAGGACCTTGTGAAGATGCTGGAGGGAACAGCTACAAAAGTATCTATATCCACAGTAAAACGAGTCCTATATCGACATAACCTGAAGGCCGCTCAGCAAGGAAGAAGCCACTGCTCCAAAACCGCTATAAAAAAGCCAGACTATGGTTTGCAACTGCACATGGGGACAAATAATGTATATTTGTAGAAATGTCCTCTGGTCTGATGAAACAAAAATAGTACTGTTTGGCCAAAATGACCATCGTTATGTTTGGAGGAAAAAGGGGGAGGCTTGCAAGCCGAAGAACACCATCCCAACCGTGAAGCATGGGGGTGGCAGCATCATGTTGTGGGGGTGCTTTGCTGCAGGAGGGATTGGTGCACTTCACAAAATAGATGGCATCATGAGGCAGGGAAATTTTGTGGATATATTGAAGTAACATCTCAAGACATCAGTCAGGAAGTTAAAGCTTGGTTGCAAATGGGTCTTCCAAATGGACAATGACCCCAAGCACACTTCCAAAGTTGTGGCAAAATGGCTTAAGGACAACAAAGTCAAGATATTGGAGTGGCCATCACAAAGCCCTGACCTCAATCCTGTTGAAACTTTATGGGTAGAACTGAAAAAGCGTGTGCGAGCAAGGAGGCCTACAAACCTGACTCAGTTACACCAGCTCTGTCAGGAGGAATGGGACAAAATTCCCCCACCTTATTGTGGGAAGCTTGTTGGAAGGCTACCCGAAAAGTTTGACCCAAGTTAAACAATTAAAAGGCAATGCTATCAAAAACTAATTGAGTGTGTGTAAACTTCTGACCCACTGGGAATGTGATGAAAGAAATAAAAGCTGAAACAAATCATTCTCTACTATTATTCTGACATTTCACATTCTTAAATTAAAGTGGTCAGCCTAACTGACCTAAAACAGGGAATTTTTACTCGGATTAAATGTCAGGAACTGTGAATAACTGAGTTTAAATGTATTTGGCTAAGGTGCATGTAAACTTCTGACTTCAACTGTAGAGTGTGCGACTCTCTTTATTTATTTCTATAGACATGGGATCCTACCACCACATTTTGCTAAAAGGGAACTAAACTCCTTGGCAACAATACCCAGCATAAACTTCTGTAGAATGCACTTTTAGAATCTCATGTCCATGCAATTTGTTCTGCAACAAGGACTGCATTCATGTTGCAAATTAATACAGGAGTTAACCAGCAAATCACAAAAAAATGCAGCCCAAAAGTACACAATAGCTGCCAACATAGCCTCTTTTATCTAATTTTCCACTGAATGGCGCCCTCTTTCTTACATCACAGAGAAACCAATGAGTCCTACATTTCAAACTCAAATTCAACATTTAAGAAAGACATGATCCATTGGAGCTTTTATAAGCCCAGAGTCAAGCAAACTTCAACTCATGATGACAGCAAAATAACAAAACCAGCAATAACCATGACATGAAACCAATACCACAATTGAGAAATAACTTCAGAAATACCCTGAATTTTAGGAGAAGTGTAGAATATAATCTCACGGAGAGAGAGAGAGAGAGAGAGAGAGAGAGAGAGAGAGAGAGAGAGAGAGAGAGAGAGAGAGAGAGAGAGAGAGACAGAGAGAGACAGGACAGGATCCAAAGGAATCCCGGTGAATCCTCACCTTCACCAAGCCCTGCAGCAGCATCAGCCCAGACACCATCCGAAACACTAGAAGAAAGTGAAAGCCTGTGATACTGAGGAAGCTCCTATGTGCCCCTGGTCTTTGTAAACCCCAGTCCCATCCAATTGGCTCAATAGACTCAAGCTGAACACACAGACACAGTCTCGCACAGACAGACACACACACACACACACATAGACACATTCTCTCGCCTTACTGCATAAAAGCCTCAGCCTGTCAGATTTGGTTTTGTCATCCAGTCCAAAAATGGGAGGATGAGGAGAGGGGAGTGTGCTTCTGTGCAGCATGGTCCACGCTTGAAGAAACATGTGTGTTAACACGCTGCAGGGGTGTTATGTAACACTTCGGACTCACCAAAACAGGACCCTTTCCAATAGCATCCACTGTAAGAAGCAGTCAATGATCCCAGCAGGAAGTCATTATAATGACTTCTAATTATGAGAACATATCTGACATTTCTGGAAGACTTCTTGCATTGTATATGTTCAAATTATTGTCTGAAGGCTTGGTTCTAATGTTACATACTAACCACACCACTCGGTTGTGTGTGAGAGCGTTGCAAAATAAATGTACACTTACATGTTTATTCAATCATTGCACCCACACCGCTTGCGAGCGTCAACAAGCATGCGTAGCCATGCGCTAAAATAGAACTTTGTCATATTTGTGATGCTCGAAGCACTGTAAGTCCTGCCTCTCCCATCTCCTCATTGCTTTTTAGGAGTATATACCCACGTGGCATCTTATCATTGGTTTTTAGGAGCATATGCCCATGTGAGTGATTGAAAGACGAACTGAGTTCCACACTCCAGTCCAGGTGGTTGTGGGAATGCACCTTAAAGTTGGTTGCCAACCGCCATATAAAGTCCAAATAAGAAGAAGCCTGAAGGAGGAGAGATTAGAAACAAACTTGGTTTACTGTTTTATCTGTGGATTAATTGTCGGAGTAGAGGACCTTGTGCATTTCAGGTAAAATAACAACCCAATGTTTATATCCCAGGACAAATTAGCTAGCAACAGCAAGCTAGCTAGCTAAATGACCGTAAATGTTTGTTTTTTGACCTGTCCCCAAATTAATATCATTGGTTCAGAGTTTGTTTTGATATTTAAACCTGCGTGTCCTGATCGTGTCTGGTGTGGTTGGACAAAATCAACTTGCTCAATGATGTATATAAACCCTGGATTGCTGATGCTATTTCATTGCCATTGAGAGGCTTTGAAGTCACCAACATATTGGTACTCCCCAGTTGGAGCAGTCCTCCATAGGAATGAATGGAATTCGACAGTATTTAAATTAAATGTTTCAAGGACCAAATTACATGTATTAGTAAATGCATTTATATAGCTTCCAAAATATTTTTTACAACGGTGGGAGAGTGCGATGGCTTCAGCACAGCACTGCAAGATGGTGATGCGCAAGTTGGTGGCAGGACAAGGAGGAGTTCTTATAGTACTCCAGCAAAAAAAGGCTCTATTTACATGTTGCTTGTGGGTGCATTTCACACTATTTTTGAATTATAAATTTGATTTTAAGGCTTTTATAAATGTCATGCTTAATATGTTTATGTCATCATCGCAAATCAACTGCATTATATATATTTTTTAAACACTTCAACCAGTAAAATGTCTCTTTTTCTTTTGCTACAGCCTATAATCAATGAGCGTTAGCATTATAGCTAACAACTGCTGCATCCAAAATAGTTATTTTGCAAAGATCACAACCAAATATAATCTTTGCGACTGTTCAAGCAAGAATCAAAACATTATTGTAAGCGTATGACAACCCCAGAAAGTGATTTTGTTCAGAAGTAATAAAAACATAAATCTAGGCTTTGTTGAATGGGAGTATGATGGCAAAGGCTTTCTCACTGCCGCCAAAAGTCACACGCATCTGTGCATGACGTCAGTGTGTCGTGTACTGGAAAGTGGTATATAACCTTTCATTATGTGGGGAAAAAAAAAATGTATCTTCATCCAACACATCCAGAACTAGTGGCCTGACCACAGCACAACCAAATACATTTCCTTTATGGAAACAATATTTTCAAACCAAAGGAAAGCAGGAAAGCGCCATCTTCCCCATCTTGACACACTAGTAGCCTTGTTTAGTATGGGTCTTTGTCTATAGTCTGCAGAATACAAACATGTGTAGTCATGTTCAGTTTGGCCACAAAAGGCAGTCAATTCGGAGGGGGAGGTAGACTACAGGATGCTGATTGTGGCCTCCTAAATGACTTCATCCGTCAGCCTGCACACTCAGTAAATTGAAACATTATTGCCAAAAGCAGATGCTGGTAACATACTGGTCTTGATGTAAACTGCTAATCACATCACAAAATAGTTTATACCATCACGAAACATGTGAGGAAGTAGAATATTCATCATAAAAAGTATCTCTGACATCACAAATGAAACACCTTGTGCACTGAAGGTCAAAATGAGGTGATGTCCTCACAAATGATTGTGAATTCTGTCGATTGCTACATCAATATTTAAATCAAAAAATCAGTCCTAGGCACAATGACAAAATTCAGTTGCAGCACAATTTTAATAATTTCAAATCTGTTTAATCCATCCATTAATATCTGTCCCTAGTAGATACTAGTAGTCTAATTTTGGTTGTTCATGCTGGATTGATGAATTCCTGTCTGTATGTTCACTCTGAAGCTAACACACCAAATTGTACATGGAGACCTGTAGTAAATAGTGAACAAACACTGAGCAAAGCTATAAGAGGAGGTGGGGTATTTATTTGACTGATACTGTGTTGAAATACTCTGGGTCCTCAGTGGCAGTGGGGAGTTTCCTCAGGGCTCCACCCTGGATGGGCACCCTCTCCAGTGCCAGCTCTGTATTGGCCAGGGGCCCTCCTGTCAGGTGGGCTGGAGTGCTCTCTACAGTCATCACCCGCCCACAAAATTTCTGAAACACACACACACACACACACACACACAATTGTTTTAAGGCGGTGGGGAAATCAGAGCAACAAATTAAGCATGGAAACAGGGGGTCATGGTATATGGCCAATATAGCACGGCTAAGGGCTGTTCTTAAGACAAGATGCAATGCGGAGTGTCGTAGGTCGTGGTATATTGGCAATATACCACAAACCCCCGAGGTGCCTTATTGCTATTATAAACGGGTTACCAATGTAATTAGAGCAGTAAAAATAAACGTTTTGTCATACCAGTGTTATACCTTTGATATACCACGGCTTTTAGCCAATCAGCATTCAGGGCTTGAAGCACCCAGTTTATAATTATCAATATAGTACAGTACAATATCTGCATCACAATGACTTACTGTAATTTGTAAGCCATGAATTTGTGTAGGATGGAATATAGCTTCCTTATGCTTTGGTTTAGGTCTGGAAGAGTCAATAGATCTCTCCTGATGCTCTTTTGTCTCCTGAAATAGACATTGATAAAGTAATCAATCACAAAGTCTTCCCTACAAATAGCACTTTCAAATAAAGATTAATTGCTTGAGGCGGACATAGGACAACCTTTAAAATCTTGTAGTTTGATGTCTTTGCCACAAAATGCTCCCAAGACTGGGCTGTAAGCTCCTGCTGTTTCCAGTTGGAACGTATCTGTGAAATTAAGAAATAAACAGAATAACTTAGTCAGACCTTAATTATTTTAGAGCCCTTACACACATTGGGGCCATTTGACCCCAGCTGATATAATGTCACGGGCACGGGCACGCACGCACACCTCTGTATACATGCGTTTCTCCTCACTGACGTCCTCCTTGTCCCGTTGCTCCAGCATGCTGCTCTGCTGTGTGATGACTCTCCTGGCTGTGTCCTCTGTCATCTTAGCAATGGTATCCAGGGCCTCTTCGTCAGGGGTGACTGGTCTCACTCCCTCCAGACTTAACTCTTTGGAGATCTCATCCCACACCTCGCCAACCTATTGAGATAGCTTACCGTTCAAAAAAAAATGTTTTTCTTCATGATTTGACATGGTCTTTTTTTCTTTGTCAGTTTGACACTGTTCTGACTGATACGGATATCATATCAAGCTTATTTGTGTGTGACTGACCTGTTATAAATGTACATTCTAGGATAGGCTAAGAGAGGACACAAATGTTCACCTTAAAGTCCAGATATCTGGTGACAATGCTTAGGGTGATATAATCTTCCGTTGACAATCCAGGCAGGGCTTCAAAACCTGGAATCAGAAGCATTATTTTACCCAAGGAAACAACTCACAAACACACATTACTGTAAAGCATACACTTGTGTTAATTTCAAAATTTCAGGGTGTTGGTATGGCAACTGCTCGGCATCGGTAAGGTGCTACAGAGGGTACTGCGTACAGCCCAGTACATCACTGGTGCCAAGTTTCCTGCCATCCAGGACCTGTATACTAGGAGGTGTCAGAGGAAAGCCCAAAAAATTGTCAGTGACTCCAGTCACCCAAGTCATAGACTGTTTATTCTGCTACCGCACGGCAAGTGGTACCGGAGTGCCAAGTCTAAGACCAAAAGGCTCCTTAACAGCTTCTACCCCAAGCCATAAGACTGCTGAACCTTTAATCAAACGGCCACCGGACTATTTACATTGACACCCCCCTCTCTCCATTTGTTTTGTACACTGCTGCTACTCACTATTTATTATCTATGCACACCCCTCACCCCTACCTGTACAAATTACCTCGACTAACCTGTACCCCCCCGCATACTGACTCAGTACCCCCTGTATATAGCCTCATTATTGTTATTTTATTGTGTTACTTTTTACATTAGTTTATTTGGTAAATATTTTCTTAATTAACTCTTCTTGAACTGCACTGTTGGTTAAGGGCTTTTAAGTAAGCATTTCACGGTAAAGTCTACACATGTTGTATTCAGCAACATGTGACAAATAAAGTTTGATTTGATTTAATCTGTCCCTTGAAAATAGTAGTCAATTGTCCTTTACCAAGTTTACAGAAGACAGAGTAGATCTTGGAGCGAAGGTTCTCAGACACATCCATCACTGCAGCACTAGGCCTGTTAGCAGGCAGTGATACCTGGGAATCCTCCTCCTCTTGGTAATAACACAGAATAGGCTTCTTGGGATCTAGCCATAAAACAGAAAAAAAAGAAGAAAAAGTTCTAGCTTTAGTAGTTTTAGTAGTAGGATGTTACTGTAGCTCCATTATGAAACAGAGGCAACATTTACTGTATTATTCAAAGAGTATTGACCTCACTGCATAGCATTTCACTGTCCTTGTGTGATTGTTAACAGCAGTAATCCCACTTAATTTGAATGATACCATGGACCCACCTGAGATCCTTCCATAGAGGTCTCTGCTCACCCCCAGCTCTGCCTCTTCCTGCCTCCAGAGCTGTAAGAGTAGCCCCGGGGTGGTCAGGCTCTTCTGCCCTCGCCAGGCCAGGATGTGAGACATCGTCTTGGGGTTGTCACACAGCTCCAGCAGGGTTCCAAGGACCACGTTCTGCATGTTCCTAGGGCTCGACTGCAGGTAAGATGGGTTCAGAAATTCAACATGGTGCAGCAGAAAAAGTACTGCTTGAGCTACACCTAAGGATGCCACACCAGATAGTGTACTTACATGAAGCAAGTCAAGCAGAAGGAAAATGCCTTCTTTTTCCAAAAACACATCTTCTGTGGTGTAGCATCCAACAATACAGGACCTACAGTAAAACAACAGCCCACAAATGAGAACATACAGTACAAGAGTCACAGGTGGAAGAAGTAAACTGATGTATTGGTAAGTGAACTGACCAGACACAATCCACGGTGGAGAGGATGAGTTTGTTGTGTCCCAGGCCACTGTAGAACTTCTCAGTGCTCATCTTGAGGAAATGCACCGTCATCTCAACTCCCTCCGATCCAAACAATTCCTGAGGCATATAATAGCATGGAGTTAAACCCATTTTAGTCTCCATTTAAATTCAATGAAAGCGAAAACATCATAGTGCATTGAGGCTTTTTAACTGCTGTTACGAGGGTGAGTAACACATAATTCTCCAATATCCTCTTTGAAGATGCTGTATTTGTATATATTAGGGATCCCCAATACCTGCTGCCAAGGCAGCAGCTATTCTTCCTGGGGTCCAAACACACTAAGGCACTTACATAACGTATAAAACAATATATCATATAACATTATTACACCACTACATATCTATAATACAAAATGTATAATACCACCATACAACAATATTACAATGTATGTGTGTGTAGAGTGCGTGTGCTAGCGCTTGTGCACGTATGCGTGTGTCTGTACCTTTCTGTGTGTCTCTTCACAGTCCTCGCTGTAATCAAGGTTCTTGACCTTAGTTTTACCTTTCTGTGTGGATTGTTCTCGCAGAGTGCTGACAGGATCAGCTGAATGTCAGCCTTGATCTCCAAGGTAATAACGTCCTCCTCCTCAGGACTCCCCTCCATCTGCATAATGATCACTGGGAAAGTTGTGCTCAATATTATGGAAAAACACAGATACTTTGAGAAGCTTGCATTTGGAATCAAAATCCAAATATCCATAATAGCTGTAATATTCCAAAAGGGGAGGTAACGCCTGTCATTACCAAGCAGCTGGCTGATGGCTCCTTGATCAAAGAGGTCCTGGTTGATTGCTTCGTTGCCTAGAGACACCATGGATCTCAGCAGCCTCACACAGTAACGCATCTGAGCCTTCTTACTGCCCCTCCCTCCAGTGCCATGGAAACTATGGCCCTGTCCAAAGTAGGCATCTGTTGGGCATAAACAATGTGATACAAACAATAGTTGCAGATCAAACTAAGTGACCAATTTCAAGTTCCATTAAATTCATAGCTATGTCATCATAAGTGGCCAAACAAATGTGAGGTACCAGTCTCTGAATTACTCCCACCATACAAGCCAATATATGAAATTAAGAACATTGCTTTGGAGAAGTCCATCTGCAACTAACGTTGTCTACACACCACTACATCTGTTCAACTCCTGTCCAAGTTCGTGGTAAGTTCCCAGGGTGCCCCCTCTCCTCACCTCGCTCAGTGCACCACTCCAGCAGCAGCAGAAGGCAGGTGTTTCCCTGGCAGATCATATAGTCATCCAGCATCAGTGGAGCCACGGTGGCCAGAGTGGCCAGAGCCTGCAGTTGCAGCTCCTCCTGCTGGACAGGGGTCCAGTTGCGTGGCCCTGACTGGCCTTCAGGAGGAGCAGCAGTGGGCTTCACTAGGTGGAGCAGGGCCAGGACAACATGGCCCTCTTTGAACAGCTGGTAGACACAAACATCATGTATGAAGTTACAGTTTATAACACATCAGAGAGTATGAATAATTTGTATGTACTCTGGAATGTTTTTCAGACTATCAATGGCACACTAACATTAAATAATGCAGCTAATCGATCGTTCACATTACGGAAGTAAAATACTCATTCACCTGCAGAGCAGATAAGTCTTTTGACATGACAACAACCAGATTTAGTAGCAACCTTTTCATCTCAAAATCTTCATTGTTATAGGATAGCTTGAGGTTGCGGACCAACGGGTTGTGACTCTTGACTTGGATACAAAGAAAAATAATATCAAAATAGTTCATGACCATTCAACTTCATTTGGAAGATAAAGTAAATCTGTTACATGTTATAATGCATCAAACATTATCACTACTTACAAACACATCATTTATTTATTTATATATGGCAAAAAAAAAGAGGCTTACGTTCTGGAAATGTAACAAAAAGAATGAGTTGCTTGGCAAATAAACTCTCCTGTAAATGAGGACAACCACTGATGAGAAGACAAACAAATATCAATAACATGTGATGCTTGAAGTGTGGTATGATTATTGACAATTGATGACATTCCTGTGATTTACTTCCTGCTTTGATTTAGTAATACAATTTGCTTACAATGAGTGGAGATTTGGGGTTTTCAGCTATGAGAGTTGTGATCACCAGTAGATCATTCCTGAGTTGGAAGTCGTAATGTCGAAAGCCATTCAGCAGCTGGTGCAAAAATGCCTCTTTCAGAGCCCTATGTTTGAGACGATAATAATCATTAGTACTTCATTTCCCTTCACATATTACACAGTTAATTTGTAATGGTTGTAAACACTTTTTAATGTGAGTACAGTTTATTGCACTCACTCATGCAGAATGTGAATGAGCTCTTAAAAAATGTAGGTAAAAGTCACATACATAATACAGTCCATGTTGCTCAATTGAGCTGTAACCTCCTCTTTGCAACCTCTCTCCAGCAAGTTCCATAGGATCTCCGAGGAGCGGAACAGGACTTGCCCTGAAGGGTCTGGCTCATTCATATGGAAACAGATCTGCTGTGCCCCCTGTGCCTTTAATATTAGGCTACAGTTCACATCTGTGTACAAAACATACATGTGACTGTATGAGGTGGATTAAATAGAGAATGACTCCTTGACATTGACAGAGGTAAACTGTAAGTTACTGCTATGATTGGTCCTTCTTTAAAGAGCTACATTATCTCAAGAGCTACTTTCTCTGATGAAGGATGAAGGGCTCCAATCCAAAGTAGTGCACTATAAAGGGAAATAGGGTCCCACACAACCAATGTTCTGACTTTCTCTAGGTCTGGGATTTCTGAGACTATGCCAGTTGGGAAACATACAGAAACTAATTCATACAGAAACTAATTCACCAGTCCTTTATAGCAATTCATGTTTGAATTGTTATTTACCAGATGAGCTGGAGAGCATCTGAAGAGTCTGTAGGACCTGGAGCTTGACTGCAGGCTGGTTCTCCAGGAGGGCCATGGACAGGACCAGAGTCTCAGCCAGCCCACTCTGCTCCAACAGCTGCACCCTGTAGCCTAGGCTGGTAGGGTGGAGTCCTACAGAAAATAGGATATTACAACGGAAGACATATTTCTATGAAGTGGTACACCATTTCAGACAGGTGAATGTCTTACAACGAACACAACCTCAATATCATTTAAAATGGCTCACTCATTGACTGTTTAGAGAATCTGTGAGAGGCAACAGCTGGCTTTGAGGCAGCTGCAGGCTTTGAAAGACTGTCCATACCATCCACACTGTGTTTTGATGTCACAGAGCTGTACACGGATATAATAGAGTGGCAGATTTGGTTCCTCACTTCAGCGTTTGGCACCCTCATCAGGAACCCTGCAAACATAAAATAAATTGGTATCACTTTTGGATGACAATAGATGCTTGTATGACCACAGCAGTACTGCATGCGTTACGTACCCATCTGAGAGAATGATTCTTTGACAGTCTGTGCATAGGTCACTTCATCAGAGGTCTTTTCCTTTAGAAAAGGAAGCCTAAGTAATACAAGTTATAGTCTGTAAGCTTGTATTTGGTTTGAATAAGCAAGAATAACCGATTAAACAAGCAACAACTTACCGACAAATCTTCAGTAAGTCACATAGCACTGAAGTATATTCAGGATGATCTTTGGACTTCTCAGCACAGATATATAAAATCTTAAAAACATCTGCCAGCTCTTTCAAAAGCTTGAAAATGTAATTTTAAGGACAAATAAGCACATGAAGAAGTAGCCTAACTATGGAAATAATGATGTCTAAAAATACCCCATGGAGACATACAATATCTCATAAGTATAATTATTTCTGGGCAATAAAAATGCTGAACCCAAAAATAATTAGCTGGTAATTGGGATCTAGGGAATTCAATGTGTCTACATTTGGTACTCGGAGGACATGACACTGCCTAACAACATAGGCTTATCTATTTCCAAAACATCATTAGGGGATATGAGTCAGAAGAGTTTACACCCTGGCACAATTAGTTCTGAACCAGAAAATAATCAATCAGCCCAATGAAATCAAGAAAAAGTCAGGTAAGAAGGATACAAAGCCTTTTTGACATCTCTTCACTACTTTCTTCAAAGCAAAAATCTGTCTCTCTTTCAAAGTAGCCTGAAGCAGAGATAGAAATGTTTGATTAACATTTGGCATTTCCATTGAATTAATAGCTTAGTTTATGATTTCGTTACTAACCTAGTAATAGTTTAATGATTATGTTGACAAATATTTTCCACTTACTGCTAAAGGATCCTCAAGAAAATGTATCACACGACTGAGTTCAATAGGTTTAGTGAGAACCTGAAAAAACACATGAACGCATTTGATAAATTCACATGAATCCAGATTCCTAAGACAAAGTGAACTTTTATTTGAAATGCATGACAAAGTAGTTTAAAACATGTCAAAGTAGAAAAATATAAACAACTTACCTCCTGTTTCTCTTGATCATTGTCTTTTGCTATATGTTTGATAACTGGGATCGCATGTTTTCTTCGATGCACTTTGGCTTTCGATCCAGTTGAAGTTGTCAAATAACTTTTAGTCATTGCAGCCTCCGATGCAAGCATTGCAAACGCGTTTGTGCAAAAAAATACCTGCTTTACAGAGTTCCGCGTGTACAACTGAAATGTTTCAGTTAGTTGACATAACAAATATTACAAATACATGGAAGAAAATAACTACAGTCGATGCCTCACAAAAACACCGACTTCTGTGTTGGCCTCAGACCTACCTATGTGCGCTTGTATCCGTTACTATGGTTATCTCCCTACTACCACAAACAGAAAATACCACATCTCGAAACGCCTACTTTTCCCGTTCTGACACACCGGAAGTGGGGTTTTGGTGACAGCATTCGCTGGCAGATTGTAAGAATTAATTGTTATCAATCGTCTCAAACAAATTAATAAACTCTGAATCGGAAAAAGAGCACAGTCTGCCGTGCTGCCAGATGCAGGTTAGTGCGTATATATCCAAATTGCACGCATCTGTTAGTTGTGGACAGCTGATTAATGATCAATTGGGCAGCAGGTTAGCTTCATGTTGGCAATCTCTATTACAATCATTAAATATGTTTTATAACTAAACCTCATTGTTCTATCAGTGCTATAATGTCCCTGTGTTTTCATATTAAAGCCGATAGTATAGCCGCTAGATCTGCACTATAATCTAGGATTGATGTGCCCAGCCGGTAATACCAAAGATTTGTATAACTAAACCAATATTGACCATAGCCTGTCGTTTCCAATGGGAACAAATTAGTCATAATGGGCAGAGCCAAGCACGAGCTAGCGAGATCCTATTGGCGCGTTTTGGCATCATCTGCATATTGCCATTAGGGAACGCCTCCTTTGTGAAGTGCTCTTGTGCAGTAACTCAATTCGCCTTTGCACTCGTTCTAAACAACGCGTTTTTTATTTCATTTTGCAAAGGGTAAAGTCGACAAAACTTAGTCCACTCTGTTTATAACAGATTGTATTGAGATCAAATGTTTAATCGATGAGAAAATGTGCAGAATCTCGGCCAAAATCCATCTCGTTCCATCTTCTTCCACTGCAAGCCAGTGAGCAGCTTCTTCTTCTACTTCTATGGTATAATGGCGTAACAATCAAATGTACAGTCGGCCACCAACTGTGCGGGTGGGTAATAAGGATCCGTCCGCAAAAATAAAACATTTGCGTTAAAATAAAAGATCAAACTACCAAAAAAAAAATATGAAAAAAGACAAAATGAACCTGCTTTTCTGTAAAAAAAAATTAAAAAAACGTTTTTTTAAATCAGGTCCCAACACAGGTTCAGAAGCCTCCTGTGAGGGCGGGACATTTCCTAGCAACAAAAGTCCTTGTAGTGTTTCTGCCGTGAAGGCTTGGAGCCCCAAAAACTTCTCAGTTGCAGATATAACGATATCCAGGTTATTTGACTTCTTAGACACTTGTGCTGTACAATTAATCACTGTGGCTATAAATGCCACAAAAATCCACCTTCACAATGAGTGTATCCAGATCACCCGATTGACTTAAAACACTAGCAACTGATTGCCAGGACTACCTGGCATGATGACGCCTTGCTGTCCCCAGTCCACCTGGCCATGCTGCTGCTCCAGTGTCAACTGTTCTGCCTGCGGCTATGGAACCCTGACCTGTTCACCTGTCCCAGACCTGCTGTTTTCAACTCTCTAGAGACAGCAGGAGCGGTAGAGATACTCTTAATGATCGGCTATGAAAAGGCAACTGACATTTACTCCTGAGGTGCTGACTTGCTGCAACCTCGACAACTACTGTGATTATTATTATTTGACCATGCTGGTCATTTATGAACATTTTAACATCTTGGCCATGTTCTGTTATAATCTCCACCCGACACAGCCAGAAGAGGACTGGCCACCCCTCATAGCCTCGTTCCTCTCTAGGTTTCTTCCTAGGTTTTGGCCTTTCTAGGGAGTTTTTCCTAGCCACCGTGCTTCTACACCTGCATTGCTTGCTGTTTGGGGTTTTAGGCTGGGTTTCTGTACAGCACTTTGAGATATCAGCTGATGTAACAAGGGCTATATAAATACATTTGATTTGATTTAAAAGAAACTGGTTTATCCTGTCACCAAAAACAGTGTCTTGACACACCTAATCCGCAAATTGCCGTTCCCATACCGCTTTTAGGACGAGAAGATCCAAGGTGCAGACTACTTTGGCCACAAAGATGTTGCTGGTCAGTGCATGAAGGTCCTGCGTGAAGTCTTCAATGAGCAGGTAATGGAATAACCCTCTACTAGGAAGAGAATATTGCGCAGATGACATTAATACACAGATTATATTACATTACTACACAGATTACGTTAGTTACTACACAGATTAAATTAGTTACTACACATTACATTACAACACAGATGGCATTACTACACAGAGGACATTACTACACAGATTATAGTACTACATTACATTGCTCCACATATTACATTACTACACATTAGATTTTCAAGATATTCAAGGTCTCCCTTGTAAAAGAGGTCTCCTATCCTCAATGGGACTTCCTGGATAAATAAAAGGTTAAAGCTGCAATATGTACCTTTTTTTGTATTATCCTGTACCTTATCCTCATTACTTTTCCATTGTCTTGGCCAGGAGTTCCTAGAGAAAGTGAAGTACTTTGATGTGGTAGAGCAGACATGTGGTCTCAGATGTCATATGTCTTTGTGAAGACTGGAGGCCTATGACATCGTCGCTGAAATGTCCAAGGAAAAGTGTTCTTTGCTGGGGAGGTAAGATCCATTTTATCATTCTAACCCAATGTATCACACTATAGGGCTCATATTCATAAAGTGTCAGAGTATAATTGATAATCTAGGATCAGGTTCCACCAGTCCATGTAATCTTATTCTAAAAGGCACAACCTATCCTGGATCAGTACTCCTACTCTTGAGACACTTCATGGATATAGGCCCAGGTCTTCACAGCAAAGATAATATCCGTGAGAGTAGATTTTCAATGCATTTCATTCTTTGTCTTTTTCTCTCCCCAGGAAACATTCCTATTTGAGTGGCGTCCGTGAAGCAAGTAAAATCGCCTTACCTGTGAGCAGTCAGTCACACAATACCAGCATGACTACATCTCAGTCGTACAGAGCAACGCTTCAGTTCCTCACTCAACTGAGTCACTACGCTTTTAAGTGGTGTTTTCAACCAGTGTGTCCTGTACCTCGAGTGTGAGCAGAGATGACCAATGCTGTTTGTAATGCGCCAATGTTATGGACATTGAATCAATGTGGAAAACTGATTGGATTTGCACAAATTAACATAAGGGAATTTCATAATTTTCTTACCCAGCTTTTAACCTAAATGTAATGACATTACGAAATGTTTTGTTGATTTCACGTTAATTGACAACTAGACATGGAACTGACATCTGTGCCCAGTGGGACACCTCATGTTGGTTTAGTTGGAGATCACTGTAATAAGAAATTAAAAGATTGGCAGCGCCAGTATGCTTCTAAACAATTAATTTTGATGTACAAATGGACATACAGTATTTCTGTTATATGTGGATTGTTTGTCAATAACTATTTAGTGAGGTGCATGCCAATGTCGTGCACACATCATCAATAGCTTTCAAAGTTCCAATGTGTTGGTACAATGAGCGCTTAACTGTTGAAGTAATAAAAGTTGATAACTTAAATGGATAAATGAGTACTTTTGCAGTAGCACGTTTGTGTTTTATAATGATGAATTAATTATAATTTCTGTTTTCAGAACAAAACTGGGCCTGAATATACTTTAAATTAACAAGATAGAACTGCCAAAGGGGAATGAGTTGCAATCTACTGCAGAGATAGCCTGCAAAGTTCTGTTATACTTTCCAGGTCGATGCCCAAACAGTTAGAGCTTCTAATTTAAAAAAATAATCTCTCCAGAAATAAGTCTCTCACTGTTGCCACCTTTTATAGACCCCCCCTCAGCTCCCAGCTGTGCCCTGGACACCATATGTGAATTGATTGCCCCCAGTCTATCTTCAGAGTTCATTCTGTTGGGTGACCTAAACTGGGATATGCTTAACACCTCGGCCATCCTACAATCTAAACTAGATGCCCTCAATCTCAAACAAATCATCAAGGAACCCGCCAGGTACAACCCTAAATCCATAAACATGGGCAACCTCATAGATATTATCCTGACCAACTTGCCCTCCAAATACACCTCTGCTGTTTTCAATCAGGATCTCAGCGAACACTGCCTCATTGCATGCATCCGTTATGGGTCCGTGGTCAAACGAACACCCCCCATCACTGTCGAACACTCCCTAAAACACTTCTGTAAGCAAGCCTTTCTAATCGACCTGGCCCGGGTATCCTGGAAGGATATTGACCTCATCCCGTCAGAAGAGGATGCCTGGTTGTTCTTTAAAAGTAATTTCCTCAACATCTTAAATAAGCATGTCCCATTCAAAAAATGTAGAATAAGAACAGATATAGCACTTGGTTCACTCCAGACCTGACTGCCCTTGACCAGCACTAAAACAACCTGTGGCGTACTGCACTAGCATCGAATAGTCCCGCGATATGCAACTTTTCAGGGAAGTCAGGAACCAATACACACACTCAGTTAAGAAAGCTAAGGCTAGCTTTTTCAAACAGAAATTTGCATCCTATAGCTCTAACTCCAAAAGGTTTGGGACACTATAAAGTCCATGGAGAATAAGAGCACTTCCTCCCAGCTGCCCACTGCACTGAGGCTAGGAAACACTGTCACCACCGATAAATCCATGATAATCGAGAATTTCAAAAAGCATTTCTCTACGGCTGGCCATGCATTCCTCCTGGCTACCCCAACCCCGGCCAACAACTCCGCACCCCCCGCAGCTACTTGCCCAAGACTCCCCTGCTTCTCCTTCACCCAAATCCAGATAGCAGAGGTTCTGAAAGAGCTGCAAAACCTAGACCAGCTGGGCTAGACAATCTGGACTTCTCGTTCTAAAATTATCCACCGCCATTGTCGCAACCCCTATTACTAGTCTGTTCCACCTCTTTCGTATTGCCCGAGATTCCTAAAGATTGGAAAGCTGCCGCGGTCATCCCCCTCTTCAAAAGGGGGTGACACTCTTGACCCAAACTGTTACAGACCTATATACATCCTGCCCTGCCTTTCTAAAGTCTTCGAAAGCCAAGTTAACAGATCACTGACCATTTAGAATCCCACCGTACCTTTTCCACTGTGCACTCCGGTTTCCGAGCTGGTCACGGGTGTACATCAGCCACACTCAAGGTACTAAACGATATTATAACCGCTGTCGATAAAAGACAGTACTGTGCAGCCGTCTTCATCAACCTGGCCAAGGCTTTCGACCCTGTCAATCACCGTAATTCTTATTGGCAGACTCAACAGCCTTGGTTTCTCAAATGACTACCTCGCCTGGTTCTCCAACTACTTCTCTGATAGAGTTCAGTGTGTCAAAGCGGAGGGCCTGTTGTCCAGACCTCTGGCAGTCTCTATGGGGGTACCACAGGGTTCAACTCTTGGGCCGACTTTTCTCTGTATATATCAATGATGTCGCTCTTGCAGCGGGTGATTCCTTGATCCACCTCTACGCAGACGACACCATTCTGCATACATCTGGCCCTTCTTTGGACACTGTTAACAAACCTCCAAACAAGCTTCAATGCCATACAACACTCCTTCCATGGCCTCCAACTGCTTTTAAATGCTGGGAAAACTAAGTGCATGCTCTTCAACCAATTGCTGCCTGCAACCTCCCTCCTCTGGACGGTTCTGACTTAGAATTTATAACTACAAATACCTAGGTGTCTGGTTAGACTGTAAACTCTCCTTCCAGACTCATTAAGTATCTCCAATAAAAAAGAAAATCTAGGATCCACTTCCTACTTCACAACAAAGCCTTCTTCACTAACCCTGCCAAACATACCCTCATAAAACTGACTATTCTACCGATTCTCGACAATGTCATTTACAAAATAGCCTCCAACACTCTACTCAGCAAATTGGATGCAGTCTATCACAGTGCCATCCGTTTTGTCACCAAAGCACCATATACCACCCACCACTGCGACCTGTATGCTCTCGTCGGCTGGCCCTCGCTACATATTCATCACCAGACCCACTGGCTCCAGGTCATCTAGAAGTCTTTGCTAAGTAATGCTCCGCTTTATCTCAGCTCACTGGTCACCATAACACCCACCCGTAGCACATGCTCCAGCAGGTATATCTCACTGGTCATCCCCAAAGCCAACACCTTCTTTGGTCACCTTTCCTTCCAGTTCTCTGCTGCCAATGACTGAAACAAATTGCAAAAATAACTGAAGTTGGAGACATATCTCCCTCACTAACTTTAAGCATCAGCTATCTGAGAAGTTTACTGATCACTGCAGCTGTACACAGCCCATCTGTAAATAGCCCATCCAACTACCTACCTCGTCCCCATAGTTATTTACTTTTTTTGCTCTTTTGCACACCAGTATTTCTACTTGCACATCATCATCTGCACATATATCACTCCAGTGTTAATTTGCTAAATTGTAATTACTTCACTTCTATGGCATATTTTTTGCCTTACCTCCTTATTCCATTCGCACACATTGTATATAGATTTTTCTATTGTTGTCACAATCGTCATAAGGAGCAGACCAAAATGCAGCCTGGTATGTGTTCATGATGATTTTTTAATTAAAGAATTCACTATTCACTGAATAGACTATACAAACCAATAACAACCTTGACACTATAATGATAACTATGCTGACACAAGCAACTAACATAGACACCCACAACCCAAAATGACAAAACAGGCTACCTAAATAAGGCTCCCAATCAGAGACAATGACTAACACCTGCCTCTGATTGAGAACCATATCAGGCCAAACACAGAAACAGACAAACTAGACATCCAACATAGAATGCCCACTCAGATCACACCCTGACCAAACAAAACATAGATACATACAAAGCAAACTATGGTCAGGGTGTGACAATTGTGTTATTGACTGTACTTTTGTTTATCCCATGTGTAACTCTGTGTTGTTGTTTATTGTCACACTGCTTTGCTTTATCTTGGCCAGGTCGCAGTTGTAAATGAGAACTTGTTCTCAACAGGCCTACCTGGTTAAATAAAGGTGAAATAAAAAATAAATGTAAAAATTTGGCTTTAATTATTGACTGGTTCTTGTAAAGACAGTTGTGTATTGGTTGTACTTGCATTGTTTTAGCAAGTAACTTGGACTAATGTCTCTGTAGGAAAGGGATATAATATCCTTTTCATACACAGATCAGATTCCAAGAAATTTACCATGGATGCTTTTTTTATGTTTTTTCGTATATCTGATACCAGTACCCATTTCAGACAAAATATGTGGTATATTACCTTTCAAACAGACCCTTATTTACCACTTTCTTGCAGGTATATATATCCCTTTTAGGGTTGTCAAACCATGGGGCTGTTTACATTTCAAAGTAGGGAGATGTTTTTAGCAACAAAACCGAACATTTCTCTCAGATTGTTGACAACATATAAAGTATATTTTGTATCCAATGTTTATTGAAAACATTCCTACATTTGCACAATGAGCACTTGTCTCTCAAATACATCGTTACAGTTGTTGGTTTGCTAGCTAGAGAATTTTTGCCATATTAGCAAAGACGTCAAAACAAGACATGGTATCAAGAACAAGATAAAACTAGCTGAAACGCGAGCCACCTACGATTCCCCACATTGCAGCTCTTTGTCACTAGGGCCGGTAACCCGAAAGGTTGGTGGAACGAATCCCTGAGTTGACTAGGTGAAATCTGCCGTTCTGCCCCTGAACAACACAGTTCCCCGGTAGGCCGTCATTGTAAATAAGAATTTGTTCAAAACTGACTTGCCTAGTAAAATGTGAGAACGTTTACATGCACCGTAATAATTCGATATTAAACTGATTATGGAAGTAGGGAGATTATGCAATAGTCATGTAGACACTTTACTCTGCTGAGCTTAATCGAAGTAAACATACATTTATTAAAACACCTGGTTTTCTGAGCAATCTTTCAAATTATTAGAACATGTAAACCCCTTACATGTAAACCCCTAGTAGTTATATATGTCCCAACTCGGAATCAAATACGTTTAACAGTATACCTTCTGTCCCCTCGCCCCTACCCGGGCTCGAACCAGATACCCTCTGCACACACAGACAACTGAAACCCACGA
Source organism: Oncorhynchus mykiss (assembly GCF_057628025.1). Classification (NCBI taxonomy): domain Eukaryota; kingdom Metazoa; phylum Chordata; class Actinopteri; order Salmoniformes; family Salmonidae; genus Oncorhynchus; species Oncorhynchus mykiss. The sequence goes on along the minus strand of NC_143051.1, from coordinate 21,001,985 downwards.
AGCATTGTTACCCATCGCTCCACAAAAGCTGCGGCCCTTGCAGAGCAAGGAAACGCTATTACCTCGCACCACCGCTAACTAGCTAGCAATTTCATATACATATGCTTACATATGCTTCACAAAAATAACATGATTTCTGTAGTATAACGTTTATTTTGATTGTCTGCATTTATTAGAGTAGCCAGATTTCAGATGTGTCCATGTAAACAGGATTATTAGCGACATAGTTTTTCCTAAAACGTGCAATACCTGTTAACATTTTAATCTAACTAGTCGTTGTGTACACGTCTCCTCGCCCATACCTGGGCTCGAACCAGGGACCCTCTGCACACATTGCCACTCTCGAAGCATCGGTACCCATCGCTCCACAAAAGCCGTCCCTCCCCGTTTCGTTCTGTTTGCTTCCGTTTAAGAAACGTTTTTGCAACAAAATCGGCGTAATGAATACGTCCCACCAAACGCTGGACGTCATGACGTCATCAAAAAGGACAGCGGGCTATCTCGCAATCGTAAACAAAAGGAAATTTTAACCTTGCAGTTTTTCTACTCCTGGAAAGTCTCTCCGCACATAGACCTTTGCTTAAACAGCTAGCGACATTGTCATAATATTACAGGGCGAAAACATGGTGGATATACGCACAGGTGAATATGCCTTTTGAATCTACACAATGACCGATATTGGTTTTATTCTTTGTGTTCACATCTAACATGTTTTTTTTTTTTTTAGCTGTACGGTCCTTAAAGTCCTTAAATAAAAGCTCCGATTATGAACCTGTGATTACATTAATAAACAAGAAGCACCAGCCCAATGAGACCCAGTGTAAAAATAGCCAGAATATCACTAGACACGATTCAGGTGAGAGAACATGTGAAATGAAAACGTTTATAAACACCTATTCAATAAAGTAACACGTACAAAAAAAGATTGCAGTTTTCAAACTGCAGTAAAAGTGCAGTAATTGCAGTTAACTGTGGTATTTTGGACGCAATAACTGTAGAATATACTGCAGTTATGCTGCAAAACTACTGCAGTCATTTTTTTGGGATGCAGTATTTGCAGCATACTGCAGTTATACTGCACTCTAACTGCAGTTATACTGCAATCTTTTTTCGTAAGGGAATTTACCTTATTTTGAGTAATATGTTGATATTTGCTGCTTGTGTGATTAGGTTTAGATGACACTTCAGATGATGAACCCTTGACAAAGTTGGAGAGACTTCCCAGACCTAAAAAAGCCACTGTACAAGCAAAGGGGCAAGGGACTACTTCTTATATCAAAAGAGGAACAGGTAATGGCATCCAGAAGACAAAGAACAAGATCGCAGGTGAGAACCTCTCTCAAGCCTCTCTGTCCTGAATACTGTAAAATACACACACACTACTACTATTCTGAATGGATGAATGGAAGGTGGCATCAATTTGTTTGGTCTTTGTTGTAATTCTAGGTTCAACCCAGGATGAGGACTCCTATGACAGCTCAGACAATGAACCCTTGATAAAGATGGTTAAACAGACATCGTTGCCATTCAAAAAGAGACCCTTCAACACAGCCAGAGAGGTTAACGATGTGAAGAGCAGAAATAACGTCCAGAACACTCAAAACATATGCACAGGTGAGACTAGTTCCTCAATTCTTGTATCAAGGCCATATTTCTAAGATACAGGACAGTTTCGCTAGCACAGACTGGAATATGTTCTGAGATTCATTCGATGGTATTGAGGAGTTTACCACATCAGTCACCGGCTTCATTAATAAGTGCATCGACGACGTAGTCGCCATAGTGACCTTACGTACATATCCCAACCACAAGCCATGGATTACAGGCAACTTCCGTCCTGAGCTAAAGGCTAGAGCTGCCGCTTTCAACGAGCAGGACACTAATCCAGACACTTATAAGAAATCTTGCTATGCCCTCTGACGACCAATCAAACAGAAAAGCGTCAATACAGGACTAAGTTTGAATCCTACTACACCGGCTCTGATGCTTGTCGGATGTGGTAGGGCTTGCAAACTGTCATAAATTACAAAAGGAAAACCCAGCCGAGACCTGCTCAGTGACGCAATCCTACTAGACGAGCTGCCGAGGAAGGACGGCTCATAATAATGGCCGGAACGGAGCGATTAGAATGGCATCAAACACATGTTTGATGTACAGTGCCTCCGGAAAGTATTCAGACCCCTTGACTTTTTCCACATTTTGTTACAGCCTTAGTCTACAATTGATTAAATTGTTTTGTCTTCAATCTACACACAATACCCCATAATGACAAATAAAAACCGGGAATATGACATTTACATAAGTATTCAGACCCTTTACTCAGTACTTTTTTGAAGCGCCTTTGGAAACGATTACAGCATCGAGTCTCTTGGGTGTGACGCTACAATCTTGGCACACCTGTATTTGGGAAGTTTCTCCCATTCTCTGCAGATCCTCTCAAGCTCTGTAAGGTTGGATGGGGAGGGTCGCGACACAGCTATTTTCAAGTCTGGCACTGGCTGGGCCACTCAAGGACATTCAGCTACTTGTCCCAAAGCCACTCCAGCATTATCTTGGCTGTGTGCTTCGAGTCGCTGTCCTGTTGGAAGGTGAACTTTCGCCCCAGTCTGAGGTCCTGAGCACTCTGGAGCAGGTTTTTATCAAGAATAACTGTGTACTTTGCTCCATTCATCTTTGCCTTGATCCTGACTAGTCTCCCTGCCCCTGCCACTGAAAAACATCCCCACAACATGATGCTGCCACTAGCATGCTTCACCGTAGGGATGGTGCCAGGTTTCCTCCAGGCATTCAGGACAAATAGTTAATTATTGGTTTCATCAGACCAGGGAATCTTGTTTCTCATGATCTGAGAATCTTTAGGTGTCTTTTGGCACCTACTCCAAGCGGCGTGCCATGTGTGTTTTACTGAGGAGTGGCTTCCGTCTGACCACTCTCAACCATAAATGCATGATTGGGGAAGTGTGGCAGAGATGGTTGTCCTTCTGGAAGGTTCTCCCATCTCCACAGAGGAACTCTGGAGCTCTGTCAGAGTGACCATCGGGTTCTTGGTCACCTCCCTGACCAAAGCCCTTTTCCCCCGATTGCTCAGTTTGGCCGGGCAGTCCAGCTCTAGGAAGTCTTGGTGGTTCCAAACTTCTTCCATTTAAGAATGATGGAGGCCACTGTGTTCTTGGACCTTCAATGCTGTAGATGTTTTTTGGTACCCTTCCCCAGATCTGTTTCTCTACACAGTCCTGTCTCTGAGCTCTACGGACAATTCCTTCGACCTTATGGCTTGGTTTTTTGATCTGACATGCAGTCAACTGTGGGACCTTATATAGACAGGTGTGGGCCTTTACAATTGATGTCCAATCAATTGAATTTACCACAGGTGGACTCCAATCAAGTTGCAGAAACATCAAGGATGATCAATTGAAACAGGATGCACCTGAGCTCAATGTCAAGTCTCATAGCAAAGGGTCTGAAAAATAAATGGAAATAAGGTGTATATATATTTTAATACAATTGGAAACATTCTAAAAAACCTGTTTTCGCTTGGTATTGTGTGTAGATTGCTGATGATTTTTTATTTATTTAATCCATAACATAACAAATTGTGGAAAAAGTCAAAGGGCCTGAATACTTTCCGAAGGCACTGTATTTGATACCATTCCAATCATTCTGCTCCCTTGGTGTCCCTATCACTAAGAACCATGGACGATCTTAAAGGATTTGTCATGGGCCCTCAATCCTCAAAAAGTTATACAGCTGCACCATTGAGAGCATTTTGACTGGCCGCATCACTGCTTGGTGTGGCAACTGCTTGGCATCCGACTGCAAGGCGCTATAGACAGTAGTGGGTACGGGCCAGTACATCACTGGGACCGAACTCCCTGCCTTCCAGGACTTCTATACCAGGGGGTGTCAGAGGAAGGCTCTAACTATTGTCAGACTTCAGCCATCCAAGTCATAGACTGTTCTCTCTGCTACCGCACAGCAATTAGTATTGGAGCTCCAAGTCTTGGACCAACAGGCACCTGAACAGCTTCTACTCCATGCCATGAGACTGTTAAAAGGTTAATAAAATGGGCAACCGGAGTATTTACATTGACACCCTTTATTTATTTATCTTTTATTTAGTAAATAATTGTCTTACATTTTTAACTCTGCATTGTTGGGAATGGGCTCGTAAGTAAGCATTGCACTGTGAAGTCTACACCTGTTGTATGCAACGCATTATACCAATAAAATTGGATTTGATTCATGTACTAAATGGCTTTAGCGGGGAATAAACTTGCTTTTCCTGTTCATCTTATTGTCTATTTAACCAGACTCATCAGGTGACAGCTCCGATAATGTGCCACTGATCAAGATGGTAGACAAGCTGAAGACACAAACCCGAACAAAGACACTCCCTACAACAGCCAGAGAAACACCCAGTAAAGTTCTTAAAAACCACAACAGGAGGATAGTTGAGAACACACAGCATCTCTTGTCTCTATACTTTCACTATGGCATAATATGTCTGACAGTTGTATCATTGATTCTAATCCAATAGTCTTTTCTGATTACATGGCCAGAATCCTCCGATGACAGCTCAGAGGATGAACCATTGATTAATCTAACCAGGTCTCCATCTAAAGACACTGTGAGGACAATACTGAAGAGCTGTGTTGCTAAAGAATCCAACAGCAACAACTGTAGTGAAAGAAAAGGCAAAACCAGCAGAGGTAATTTATCCTACAGAGCACATTTTTACAAATGTTGCTGAGTATGTATGCTGACAGATCATTTTTTGATGGGTCTATAATGTTTTTCCTTTATCCTGTTTGAATTGTCAGAGGAAGAGGTGAATTCTGATTCTGATGACGAGCCCTTAATAAGCCTAGTTAAAAAGCCTCTTAAAGCTGTAAAGAAGACCACGACACCAGCGAAGAAGAGTGTGCCAGGAAAGACAAACAAAGCAGTCAACAGATGGAGCACCAACATTGTTCAAAGCACAAGTGAAGGTGACAATAATTTTTCAGCACATGTCAAAGCATGGATTTAAAAACATCCAAAATACACCCTAGAAGATTAGGTTAGGGTGAGTCTTGTTATGCAACGGTTGATTTGTATTGCTTTATCAGGGTCTTTGGATGATAGATTAGATGATGAGCTGTTGATCAAGAAGATGGTGAGGAATCCATCAATGAAGACCCTGATGGTTATTCTGGAGAGGTGTGAAACTAAAGAAGCCTTGGAAGATTACTATAGAGCCAATGTGGGAAACGCAGGCGAAAGAAGTGCAGGTAAGAATTCCACTTATTGTATATTTCCCTTCCCATTTGGATTATCTTTGACATAGTCGAGAGCTGCACTGTTTGATAAATCACATTGGAATCTGTCAGTGTCTACCTATTATGCAGTACTCATAGTTTTTTTGTGTATTTATTTGGAAGAGGAGAACTCTGATGATTAACTCTTGTTAAAGATGCTCACGAATCCCCCTCATTCTTCACCAGAAGCTATGGCAGAGAAGAGAAATCGGTCACAAGACTGCTCTGACGATGAACCTTTGATAAAGATGGTTGGAAACCCAGAGTCATGATTATGGACTTGTATAGATACCGGAATAGTATTTCATTTTAGGATTTTTTAAAAATTGTACCTTTATTTAACTAGGCAAGTATGTTAAGAACAAATTCTTATTTTCAATGACGGCCTAGGAACAGTAGGTTAACTGCCTGTTCAGGGGCAGAACGGCAGATTTGTACCTTGTCAGCTTAGGGGTTTGAACTTGCAACCTTCTGGTTACTAGTCCAACACTCTAACCACAATGCATTACAGCATTCAGTAACAAACTTGTCGAAGATGGCACAATAGTTACTGACACAACCACTTTTTTTCTTGCTTGAGTTTACTGTGTTATGGTGAAAATAAATGTGTGTTGTCTAACTATTAGGTGATTTGGGATAACTATTTTCATTTTTTAACCTGTGTTTTTCTAACTTATTTATTTTTGTATCATGTTTACCACATGGACGTTCGTGGTAGCATGTTTTATAGTATATTTATGGCCATGCAAAAGTTCAACAATAGGCCTGATTATTTTTAATTGTTGCCAATTATGGGTCTCCAGCTTAATGAATTAGAGTACATTTGTGATTAATAGGGAGGAGTCAGGTACTCAATTTCTTTTGACTAGAATGTACCATCAAATAGGGAGCAGTACTATTCATTTTCAAACACTGAAACTGTAGATGTGCTTGTCACAGTCCACACGTAATTTTGTGAAATTACGTTCTAAAAAAAATATTCATGAATTGTTTTCACAATTTTAATTAAAGAACAGAAGTTTCCCATTTGTCTTAGTCATCAACAAAAAACACACCTTCATTTCTATGGGAGATATTAAATTGGCAAAGGATTCCAGCTTCTAAACTGAGACGTCTGTAAAATGAGGCTTTTTTTGCAACTCTAACTAGAAGGCCAGCATTCCAGGCGTCGCCTCTTCACTGTTGATGTTGAGACTGGTGTTTTGCGGGTACTATTTAATGAAGCTGCCAGTTGAGGACTTGTGAGGCGTCTTTCTCAAACTAGACACTCTAATGTACTTGACCCACTTGCTCAGTTGTGCCCCCTCCCACTCCTCTTTCTATTCTGGTTAGGGCCAGTTTGCGCTGTTCTGTGAACGGAGTAGTACACAGCGTTGAACGAGATCTTCAGTTTCTTGGCAATTTCTCACATGGAATAGCCTTCATTTCTCAGAACAAGAATAGACTGACGAGTTTCAAAAGAAAATGCTTTGTTTCTGGCCATTTTGAGCCTGTAATCGAACCCACAAATGCTTATGCTCCAGATACTCAACTAGTTTAATGAAAGCCAGTTGTATTGCTTTAATCAGAACAACAGTTTTCAGCTGTGCTAACGTAATTGCAAAAGGGTTCTCTAACATTACCTCCTGAATAGCTAATCAAATGGCTACCCAGACTATTTGCATTGCCCCCCGCCCCCTTCCACGCTGCTTCTACTCTTTGTTATTATCTATGCATAGTCACTTTAATAACCCTACCTGCATGTACATAATTACCTCAACACCAGTGCCCACGCACATTGACACATTGACTCTGTACCGGTACCCCCTGTATATAGCCCCGTTATTGTTATTTACTGCTGCTCTTTAATTATTTGTTATTCTCTTACTTTTTTGGGGAGGGTATTTTCTTAAAACGTAATTGTTGGTTAAGGGCTTGTAAGTAAGCATTTCATTGTAAGGTACCTGTTGTATTCGGTGCATGTGACAAATAAAATGTGATTTAATTTAATGCCATAATATACAGTGCATTCGGAAGTATTCAGACCCCTTGACCGTTTCCACATTTTGTTAGCCTTATTCTAAAATGGATTTTTAATAAAGTCCCTCAATCTACTCAGAATACCCCAAAATGCAAAGTGCAAAGTATTTTTTTGCCATTTTTGCAACATATTAAAAAAGCAAAAACAGAAATGACCTATATACATACAGTTGAAGTCAGAAGTTTACATACACTTAGGTTGGAGTCATTAAAATCAGTTTTTCAAACACTCCACAAATTTCTTGTTAACTATAGTTTTGGCAAGTCAGTTAGGACTTCTACTTTGTGAATGACAAGTAATTTTTCCAACAATTGTATACGGATAGATGATTTAACTTGTAATTCACTGTATCACAATTCCAGTGGGTCAGAAGTTTACATACATTAAGTTGACTGGGCCTTTTAACAGCTTGGAAAATTCCATAAAATAATGCCATGGTTTTAGAAGCTTCTGACTAATTGACATAATTTGAGTCAATTGGAGGTGTACCTTGGATGTATTTCAAGGCCTACCTTCAAACTCTGTGCCTCTTAGCTTGACATCATGGGGAAATCAGCCAAGACCTCAGGAAAAAAATTGTTGACCTCCACAAGTCTGGTTCATCCTTGGGAGCAATTTCCAAATGCCTGAAGGTACCACGTTCATCTGTACAAACAATAGTTTGTCTTAATAGCTTCTTAATAGCTTCTACCCCCAAGCCATAAGACTGCTAAACAGCTAATCAAATGGCTACCTGGACTATTTCCATTGACCCCCCCCCCCCCCCCTCTCTTTTTTTTCACGCTGCTGCTACTTGCTGTTTATTATCCATGCATAATTACTTTACCCCTACCTACATGTACATATTACCTCAGTTACCTCGACTAACCTGTACCCCCGCACATCGACTCGGTATCGGTAGCCATGTACAGTGCCTTGCGAAAGTATTCGGCCCCCTTGAACTTTGAGACCTTTTGCCACATTTCAGGCTTCAAACATAAAGATATAAAACTGTATTTTTTTGTGAAGAATCAACAACAAGTGGGACACAATCATGAAGTGGAATGACATTTATTGGATATTTCAAACTTTTTTAACAAATCAAAAACTGAAAAATTGGGCGTGCAAAATTATTCAGCCCCTTTACTTTCAGTGCAGCAAACTCTCTCCAGAAGTTCAGTGAGGATCTCTGAATGATCCAATGTTGACCTAAATGACTAATGATGATAAATACAATCCACCTGTGTGTAATCAAGTCTCCGTATAAATGCACCTGCACTGTGATAGTCTCAGAGGTCCGTTAAAAGCGCAGAGAGCATCATGAAGAACAAGGAACACACCAGGCAGGTCCGAGATACTGTTGTGAAGAAGTTTAAAGCCGATTTTGGTTACAAAAAGATTTCCCAAGCTTTAAACATCCCAAGGAGCACTGTGCAAGCGATAATATTGAAATGGAAGGAGTATCAGACCACTGCAAATCTACCAAGACCTGGCCGTCCCTCTAAACTTTCAGCTCATACAAGGAGAAGACTGATCAGAGATGCAGCCAAGAGGCCCATGATCACTCTGGATGAACTGCAGAGATCTACAGCTGAGGTGGGAGACTCTCTCCATAGGACAACAATCAGTCGTATATTGCACAAATCTGGCCTTTATGGAAGAGTGGCAAGAAGAAAGCCATTTCTTAAAGATATCCATAAAAAGTGTTGTTTAAAGTTTGCCACAAGCCACCTGGGAGACACACCAAACATGTGGAAGAAGGTGCTCTGGTCAGATGAAACCAAAATTGAACTTTTTGGCAAAAATGCAAAACGTTATGTTTGGCGTAAAAGCAACACAGCTCATCACCCTGAACACACCATACCCACTGTCAAACATGGTGGTGGCAGCATCATGGTTTGGGCCTGCTTTTCTTCAGCAGGGACAGGGAAGATGGTTAAAATTGATGGGAAGATGGATGGAGCCAAATACAGGACCATTCTGGAAGAACCTGATGGAGTCTGCAAAAGACCTGTGACTGGGACGGAGATTTGTCTTCCAACAAGACAATGATCCAAAACATAAAGCAAAATATACAATGGAATGGTTCAAAAATAAACATATCCAGGTGTTAGAATGGCCAAGTTAAAGTCCAGACCTGAATCCAATTGAGAATCTGTGGAAAGAACTGAAAACTGCTGTTCACAAATGCTCTCCATCCAACCTCACTGAGCTCGAGCTGTTTTGCAAGGAGGAATGGGAAAACATTTCAGTCTCTCGATGTGCAAAACAGAGACATACCCCAAGCGACTTACAGCTGTAATCGCAGCAAAAGGTGGCGCTACAAAGTATTAATTTAAGGGGGCTGAATAATTTTACACGCCCAATTCTTCAGTTTTTGATTTGTTAAAAAAGTTTGAAATATCCAATAAATGTCGTTCCACTTCATGATTGTGTCCCACTTGTTGTTGATTCTTCACAAAAAAATACAGTTTTATATCTTTATGTTTGAAGCCTGAAATGTGGCAAAAGGTCGCAAAGTTCAAGGGGGCCAAATACTTTCGCAAGGCACTGTATATAGCCTCGTTATTGTATTGTTGCTCATATTTTAAAACTTTTGTCTATTTAGTAAATATTTTTCTTAACTGCATTGTTGATTAAAGGGCTTGTAAGTAAGTATTTCACGGTAAGGTCTACACTTGTTGTATTCTGCGCATGAGACAAATAAAATTGGATTTGATGTCAAGGCTTAATTCTTGTGACATCAATAAAGGATCTTACCTTTCAAATGGATTCATCCGGTCAGTTTTTCATGGAAAGAGACTAATATTTTGTACATTCAGCACAGGAGGTTGGTGGCACCTTAATTGGAGAGAATGGACTTGTGGTAATGGCTGGGGCGGAATTGGTGTAATGGTATCAAATACAGCAAACACATGACAGTCCATCACTTCGTTTCATCCATTATTATGAGCCATCCTCCCCTCAGCAGCCTCCACTGACACTCATTGTATGTCAGGTGTGGATTTGCCATGCCAGAAGGGTTTTCCCCAGGTTAATGAACAATGAGGATATTTAATGCAATTTTTTTGTGAGAACCTATGTCCAAATGCTCCAGACAGGCTTGATGCAAACTAGTGCCTGCTAAACATGGTTTCTTTCATTTATTTTCATTTGATTACATTGTGAAAGATGTCTTCAATGATCACACTTGGGATAGAAATGTAATGCTAAGTCAATTTTAATGGGTTGTGCAAGTTTATTGCCTCTTGAGAAATCAGTGTAATGTACTATAATTTACAGTACTGTAGCATACTATATTCAAAGGCAATTTTGAAACATGTATCTTACATTTTTTGATATTGGAGTAACTGGTTGTTAAAATAACTAAATTGAGAATATCATTATTTTGTGTTTGTGATTAAACTCATTTCACAGATCAATTGTTCTGTGAAAGATGTCTACAAACAAAATGAATGCTCAATGAAAGCTTTTGAATGTAAGACTGGCTGTGTTAAGTGTTACCAGTTTGGAGTTTTGTCCTAAGAGTTTTAAAAATTCATCAAACTTGTGAAAATAGGATCAAAGCGATATAAAAACCTGTAATGAAACATGTTCAAATAGTTTGTATGCTCCTCAACGTAGCTCCCCAGCAACTGTTCAATCCATACACTGTGTCGTGTCTCTTCTTTAATGTGATGACAAGCTATTTTGTTTGATTGATTACGTGATTGAATTAAATCATGCAACAATGAACTCGTCAATAACCTGGAGCACCACGGAAGAGTTAGTTGATATAGAGCGGTTACTTAAAGACCCCTAGATCTTTTATGTCAATAGCAGTCAGTCATTAATTATTCTTTACCTAATATCAGTCTCATCTGAACGTCGTAAAATGATTGGTTATCTGCACGAACCCAGCCTTTACTATGAATCATCCATACGCAAGTTGGCTCAATTGTTTATTTAACTAATTAAACAATTACAGAATATACAATACATTATACAGTAAATACCGTCCCCAATGGACTAAACAAAAAACAATTTGGTTATAACATGACAGATTCAGAGTGGAAGGGGGGGGGGGGGGGGGGGGGGGGAGGCTCTGGTTTGCCCAGTCGAGGTCGCCATTGTCCTTTGTAGATTCTACCGGGTCGTCTTAGAGTGAGATGTGATTTTCTGCTTCGGTCAATGTTCTTACTAGATGTGCTACCTTTGCAGCTGCAGTCTGTTAGACTGTAATCTTGGACACACTTGTTCTTGAGTGATCAATAGTTCAGAGTTTATACCATTTCACGTGTGGCGCAAGGTCTCACGTTTTCTGGCCTGTAGAGTTGAAATTAGAATTAGCCCTTTTTAAACAAGTGACTTTCGTCACGGGGGCTTTTATTCTAGAGTGGAAAAGGGGTTGGTTCATTATTTCCAACCAATTTCTACTCACTTGGGCGGGGCCACTGACTGGGCACACATTACCATAAAACAAACACTTTTCATTTTAGAAGACTAAATCACATTATCTTTTCAAAAGTATTCTTCTACTTCGTCAAACATTTTATCCGACATTCACATGCAAGCCTCATAACTGAGGAACCTGTATAAACAGAGTTAGGGTAACGTGCCTGTATTGTCTTTCATTAGGTCACAAACATGAAACAAAACGTTGGCTTCTCCACTAACCGTTTCCACTTTCTCTAAATTAGGAACAATGTTTAATTAGGAGTATTTGGCGGGAGAGTTCCTTTGTTCACATCTCTGCTAACTTATTCATTGAAAGGGCTAGCGTCATGACAACTGATATACACAGTGCAAGTGCGGTACTTTATTTGCATACCCCACAAACACAGGTTTGAGATGAGATGTACTGTATGATGGAAACATTTAGTTTAATAAAAAATAAAACACTATAGGATTCTATGAATAGGATATTGGTCATGCAAATAACATTTTAGGTTCAATAAGTGCTTTACAGGGTTAACCATATTGTTTACAGTTTTTATTTTTACTTTCTCTTTCAGATACACATTTTTAGATTATCAACAATAATTTGCTGTACTCATTTTAAATGCTTGTCCTTCCTCATAGGACATATTACACATCATTAATAAATATCACTTTGGCTCATAATCCCAGCGACATCATAGATTGCTAGACTGTGTTCCCAACAACGTGGCCTCTGCTCTCCTGTGTTTCTGTAGTGTGACCTGCAGCTGCCAGTATCTGAGGTAGATCCACATCAGACTACCGTTCTTGCGCTTGTCAGTGTTCAGGTACTGTGCACAGTTGCGGTCATTTTTAAAGATGTCCTTGAGGCCGGTGTCCATATCCAGCTGGGCGAGAGCCCGTTCTCTGCCAGCTCTGACCAGCAAGTCCTTCTCCATTTCCAGCCTCTTCTCCCGGGGCACCAGGATGCTGCAGAAGGCCCCCTGCCTCTCCACCAGACCCTCCTCCACCTCCCTCAGAGCAGCTATGGCTCCCCGGTGCCACTCGCTCTCCCTCTCCAGAGCCGTGTGGAGGAGGGCCCCAGCTCCGCCAGCCTGCAGCAGTCGGCTCTTCTCGCCAGTCAGGGCCTCCCGCTCCTGGCTAAGCCTCCTGCGTTCCTCCATCAGCTGCTGGCTCTGGGAGGCTATGGCCTGGCGGTAGCCCTGCACGCGGTTCTTCTCCTTCTCCAGTTCCAGCTCCAGGTGGACCGTCTCCCGTCGGTTCTCTCTCAGCGTGTCCTTGTACTTCAGCTCCATGTCATCACGGATGGTCTGCATGCTCTTGTCAAACGTTTCTTTCACCTCCAACACTTCCCTCTGTGACTCTCTGGACCATATCCACCCTGAAAGATGTTTGCATTTAGCTTGCTATCTACCTGTGCCTTACAAGTTGTGGATGCACAACGTTGCCACTTACTTAGACCTTATCTTACCAAATGAAAGTAAGGAAAGTTTGTCATCAGACATGCCAATCTTGGATTTCAGGATGAGCATTGAGAGTTAATGCATATGGTAAGACATCAACAGTATAGTACATTTACATTGGCCTAACATTTATGTATGTAAACTGAGCACAGTGGCCCTCTGATTGCCCAGTAATGCAGTCAGTAACATTGTTATTATGTCTAGTCATAACAAGCAACGTGCAACTTGTGTAATACAGTACTTACGGAAGGCAGCGAGACCAATCATGGGCACCAGTAGGGCATAGTTCCACTTGTTCCCATCGCTGCCACCACCACCCCCCCTCTGCTCTGGCCTGATGTTCCATTCCTGGGGGTCATTCAGGTTGTTCATCTGGCCTGCAGAGGTAGCATAAATGTAATGAGTGACATCATATCTGCATATTAATAATGTGCATGAACTGCTCACAATCTTGGCTAAACTGCACTGGTGAAAACACAACCAATAAATTATTTATTGACGCAAAAGCATTTAAATATGGGGTATTACAAATGAGCATATTCGTCATGATTCTGAAGGGTGCGTTTCTACTGTTCTTCCTTACTATCTACATGAACTACAAGTTGACAGAAAGGGCTCGATGGTTGACTGTCAAACTGGAGTTTTTTATAAGCTTGAATCAGAGCTAGTTTGTTAGCTAACTAGCTTTATTTACTGATCTTGGATCGATGCATTCTGAATTCAGTTCCGTTCAAACTTAGTTAATAGGACCTGATACATAACCTGCAGAAAGTGTTCGCGACCAAAAGGAAAGCATGGTTTAAGTAATATTGCAGATACCTTCTGTTAAAGAATGATAACGTCTCTTCAATCGAACTGCATTCGTCTCTCTTCCGGGTTAAACATAGCGTAATTTCCCAAACTAGACTTTGCAGAGGTGAGTTACATTTGAGTCAATTTATATATTGTCAATATAATGACGTAAACCGAATTATGAGTTGTGAAATATCAAAACAGTAATAAAAAAAGTTATTTGATGATTTAATAAATATATAAATGAGGACTATTTATTTTCCTTTTGAGATGGTATGCTCCGGCACGTGTCAGAGCAGTTTGGTGACGTAGATTTCCCCAGACGAAGCGAGCACCCACCATGGCCGTGGTGTGTACTGCCTCCCGTGTCCTCACCAAAAAGATCCTGTCAGCTAAGGCGGCAAGTATTTGGAGATAAACTGTTGCTATCGAATATCACTATGAACTAATTTATATTTTGGACTCATGAATGTGTTCATATGAGCTGGTATTCGCAGAGAATTGAACTTTAACCCACCCTGTTTTGTAACATCAGCTTGTCAATGACGTCTCACCATTGACGGAGTTTCGTAGCTAGTTACCTAACTATAATTTGCTATGCAATACTGGGAGCTAGTTTAATTTGTCACAGCTTAAATAGTTTTCATAATAAATATCCATGGCAATTCGATTCTGAAGAATAGCTTAATAAATATAATTGGTGCTGCTCGTGTATGACGAGTGAATTAAACCTTGCAGTAGCCATTACCATTAGTGTATTGAAGGTCAATCAAGGCATGTTAGCTAAAAAGCTGTTAACGATGTGGCTGACCAAGCAGGAGGCTAGTTCCCAGTGTTGGCTGAATCTGTGATGAGTTGGTTTGTGTTGTCTGTCAAACATTGATTTATGTTTGATGACAAATGTCTCTCGGCTACCTTTTGAATGCGTGCTGTGTTTTAAGAGGAGATGTTGAGACTGGCAAATATTGATACCTTTGACTGCTTGGCCAGCTCTTAATTGTAAGTGTGCAACTGCAGCCTGGAATTTGGGGCGCCCCCCCCCCCCCAGCACCCCATTGGTTCGTGCATGAACGAGCACAACATCGTCATGCTGGTGACACATTTGGATGTGGGTCAAAAGGGAAATAATACTTATGAGGTTTTTCGCCCCCACCAGGTGTGTACCGGAGTCATCTTTGCTGGCTAACTATCTCCCGCCTGCTCTCTCCGTCGTTAACATAACTGTGGGAAAACAGTTCCTGAAAGGCAGGGGAAAAGGACATTGTATACCGGTTGAGGCTGGAGCTACACTGTGTGTTAGCTAGAACACTGTGTCGCTCCAACATACTGGGTACCGTAGAAAATTATACCGTCAAGCCTTCCGCTCGCTAATCCGGTACACAGTAGGCGGGGGCGACACTGCTAGCTAACACACGATGTCGCCTCCAACTGCTGTGTACCGGAGTCATCCATAAGCTAGCACACAGTGTCTTTCGTTCGCGCCTGCCAAACACCTTCCCTTGCCATCGTTAACCTCTCTAGGGTATGTGGGAAGCTAGCGTCCCATCTGGCCAACATCCAGTGAGGTTGCAGAGCGCCAAATTCAATTACAGAAATGCTCATTGTAAAAATTCAGAAAACAAAACATTTTTTACATATGTTTAAAGATTAACTTCTTGTTAAACCAACCACAGTGTCATATTTATAAAATGCTTTTCGGCGAAAGCATACCTAGCCCAGAACATAGCCCTGTTGACAAATTATTAAACAGTAACCAGCCAAGCAGAAGGGCTACAAAACTCAGAAATAGAGATTCATTTAATCCCTTACCTTTTGATCTTCATATGGTGGCAATCAGAAGACATTCATTTACTCAATAAATGTTCCTTTTGTTCGATGAAGTCTCTTTATATCCTCAGCTCAGAAGATAGATGGGGGGCAATCAGTTCACATATAGTATCAAGGGCACAGCTGGGGGCAGAGGGAGGTCTATAGCAAGCGGCAACAGTGAGAGACGTCAATGGATACTGTAATGGCATTGAATAGAAAACTACAAAACCAACAACAAAAAAACTACTTCTTGAATGGATTTTTCTCAGGTTTTCGCCTGTTAAATCAGTTCTGTTATACTCAGACACTATTTTAATAGTTTTGGACACGTTAGTGTTTTCTATCCAAATCTACCAGTTCTATGCATATCATATCTTCTGGGCCCGAGTAGCAGGCCGTTTAATTTGGGCATGCTTTTCATCCAAAATTCCGAATGCTGCCCCCTACCCTAGAGAACTGCGGGATAACAGTACTCGACAGGCAGGGGCGAAAGACATACTACCGGTAGCTGTAGCTAACTCCCGTTTTCGGCCCGGCTTCTGTGGGATTTATTGACGGTTGGCATCCAACATTATGGTGCATTACCGCCATCGACTGTACTGGAGCGCCCCTGCTTCCCGCCTATGTACCGGAGTTATAGCTCAAAAATGTACCAACAAAGGTATAAAGATGGGTTCCTGCAGATGCTGAAATGCCCACATGCAGGAATGCCCTGAAATGCGGGCTGCTGTTACACCCTTCTCCTGAATTTGGGACTGGGTGTGTTTTGAGGATGTTTGCTGGATAAATAAGCAAGGAAGTTATTTGTTTAGATTGGAGGACGTGAGAGAAAATATGTTCCTAGAGAGCATTTACCTAGTTATGATTTTAAATAAATCTTTGTCGCAAAATATGTAAATGTTTAACACTTTACACACCCACACGTGTATCTCTCATATCAGACATATTGGTTGGGATGCTGCTAAGCACTAATGCATGTTGTGAAGTTATTTTTAAAACAATTACGCGGAACCCAAACCGGCTGCGTGAGTGCGCCATCGTACATAAATGTATTTTGTCCCCCTACACCAAACGTGATCACTACACAGCAGGTTAAAATATCAAAATGAACTCTGAACTAATTACATTAATTTGGGTACAGGTCGAAAAGCATTAAACATGTATGGCAATTTAGCTAGCTAGCTTGCTGTTGCTGGCTAATTTGTCCTGGGATATAAACATTGAGTTGTGCATTTCAGGTAAAATAACAAGGTCCTCTACTCCGACAATTAATCCACACATTAAACTGTCAACCGACTCGTTTCTAGTCATCTCTCCTCCTTCCAGGCTTTTTCATATTTGATTGGCATCTAAACTTGCATAGTATTACCACGACCACCGGCAACAAAGTTAGTCTTTCAATCACCCACGTGGGTACCTGCTTCTATAAACCAATGAGGAGATGGGAGAGGCAGGACTTGCAGTGTGATCTGTGTCAGAAATAGGAATGACTTCTATTTTAGCCCTTGGCAACACAGATGCTCGTTGACCTGCGTGAGCAATAATTTAATAACAGATTCCTAAATGTATTTTGCATGCGATGTGAGCGGTGTAGTCAGGGTATTATAGGTAGACCACACCGCTCGCGTATCTTGCGCAAGCGTTGGATGAAAAAGCTTGGAAGGAGGAGAGATGACTAGAAACGAGTCGGTTGACTGTTTTACGTGTGGATTAATTGTCGGGGTAGAGGACCTTGTGCATTTCAGGTAAAATAACGACCTAATGTTTATATCCCAGGACAAATTAGCTAGCAACAGCAAGCTAGCTAAATAGGACAAATTAGCTAGCAAGCTAATACCATACATGTTTAATGCTTTTCAACCTGTCCCCAAATTAATGTAATTGGTTCAGAGTTTGTTTTGATATTTTAACCTGTGTGTCGTGATTGCGTTTGGTGTAGGGGGACAAAATAAATGTAGGCACGATGGCGCACGCACGCAGCCGGTTTGGGTTCCGTGTTAGGGTACATGTTGCTGCAGCAGTCTCACCTTAATTAATTATGTAACCATCAGCTGGCTGTGTTTTCACTGCATTTTAAAACATTGAGCAAACTACACTAATGTTAGAGGCCTATAGACAAGTCATAAATTGACTTGACATTTTGTGGATAAGTCTAGTTCTTGCAATTGAGTACATTCATCAATAGCTATGCATAGCCTATGTTCTATATTCTTTCTCCATTTAGCTTCTGGCAGTATCCCAGAGCTCCAGGAAGCTCCACTTCTCCATCTACGGGAAGAACGAGGCTAAAGTGTCAGATGGCGTAAGTCTGCGTACTCCATGTTCATCTTTGACATTACTGTATGAATGGATTCAATATGTTTGCACAAAATATATTGTCTTTTAGATGTATTTAATTTGTGTCGGTGCTTGTAGAGACAATTTGTATTATGCAACTCTAGCTAGAGAAAATACTGAAATGTTAATGTTTTGTGCTTGTGTTTTTACTGGTTTCTACAGATCTCCACACAGTACCCTGTGGTAGACCATGAGTTTGATGCCGTGGTTGTGGGTGCCGGTGGGGCAGGACTACGTGCTGCTTTTGGCCTGTCTGAGGCTGGCTTCAACACAGCTTGTGTCACAAAGCTGTTCCCCACCAGGTCGCACACGGTGGCTGCACAGGTATATATCAAGTTATATATTCTACAAGATTCAATGGGAAATGACCATGTAACAGCAGGAAATATCCCAGATTGTCCCCTTAAACTTCTTTGGGGTAGCCCCCTTTTTAATTTTTCTTTGCCTAAAATGACATACCTAAAACGAACTGCATGTAGCTCAGGCCCTTAAACAACGATATGCATATTCGTGGTACCATTTGAAAGGAAGCACTTTGAAATTTGCGGAAATGTGAATTGAATGTAGGAGAATATAACACAGATCTGGTCGAAGAAAATACAAATATATATATTTTTCTACCACCGTCTTTGAAATGCAACAGAAAGGTCCCACATCTAGCCATCACTCTGTAATTCTGATGGTGTCCATAAGATGGCAGCAGTTTATGTGCAAAGTTTCAGACGATTAACTTGAAGTATGAGCAAACTACATGACATTTAGTGTGAAGTCACCCAGGTACATTTGGGCAAATCGTGATGGAGACATTTACATTCTTCTGCAAGAATATTGTCAAATCTGTATACTTGGACTTTGATTTAGCTTTCCCAGTATTAGTAGCCATATTATAAGTTCAACATTTGCAAAACACCCAGTTTTCATAACTTCATAACTCTCCATATTCTTATAATTATTGTCCAAAAGGAAAAGGCTTACTGTCGCACAAGGTTAGCAGCTAAATTTTGCGACATACAGGGTTTCCCCGATTGGTGCTTATTTGTCAAAGTTACAGTCGATCAAGTGAAGACCGCCCGCATTATCGGTGTGCCATGAAGGCGTCGCTCTCTGACCCAATTTGGTGTTCTATAGGATATACTACACCCCTAATGATATAGTGAAGTCTGGTTATGTTCTAGGATCTCTGAGGAATTAATATGAACGTGATTTGACTGGTTGAAACAACGTTTAGGGTTAGATTTTCACAGATTCCTTTCTTTGCAAATTGAACAAGTGGAAATACAAAATCGATCATGCATGCTATATGGACCTTTTTTAGGACATGAAAAATGATTTTATCTAACAAAACGACACTTCATGTTATCTCTGAGACCCTTTGGATGATACGCCTATCCCCAAGAAGTTTTTAAATTCCTGTGTTGCATGATAACAAGTCTCATCAACTCTGTTTGCATTATACACAGAAGGCAGCAATGCCATTTTTTAAATTCACAATGAATTAACCATATCCCACTGCAGTGGCTTTATCAGCCAACTTAATGTTTTACACTTGTATTAGGCCTATCTCCATGTAATATCTACAAAAGAAGTCCATAGTTCAAGTCCTGAACAGTTGTTTTTGCATTTAGGGCGGGATCAATGCAGCCCTTGGAAACATGGAGGGAGATGATTGGAGGTGGCATTTCTACGACACAGTGAAGGGATCTGATTGGCTGGGAGACCAGGACGCCATACACTACATGACAGAGCAGGCCCCACATGCCGTTGTGGAGGTGAAACACACACACAGCTTTTTAGATATGGCAAAGAAAACAAAATGGTAAAGCAGGATATTCACTAACGTAAATTAAACTATGCTGCTGATGGTTCTTTGTGGAAAAATAAATGTATTGAAAGGTAACCAGCCTCTTGAAAGCGGAGTTGGTAGAAGGGTCCAGTAGGGGAATGTGGCAAGCGTGGGGCAGCAGGTAGCCTAGTGATTTAAGAGCGTTGGGCCAGTAACCAAAAGTTTGCTGGTTTGAATCCCTGAGCCAGCTAGGTGAAAAATGTGTATGTGTCCTTGAGTAAGGTACTTTACCCTAATTGCTCCTGTAAGTCGCTCTGGACAAGAGCGTCTGCTAAATGACAAAAATGTAATGTAAAAATACATGCTAGTGGTGGTGTAAGCAAAAGTCCCATGCTTAAAGGTGCAATATGCAGAAATTGCTCCGCCATTTCCTGGTTGCAAAAATTCAAATTCTAGTTGGCCTTTCAGTTTGGGAAAAAATCATTGTACCATCAAAACCGCTGGGAAATTTATTTTCAATATCCAAAAATATTGTATTTTCAGCTGTTCGAAGCTGGTATAGAGAACCGGATGTAAAAGATGCAAAACGAAAGTTAAGAATAGGAAGCATAGACTTAGAAATAGCGTACATAGAACAGATCTACTGCTTCTTACGCTTGCATTCAATTAGTGACAGATCTATAACTCACATTTCTATGTGAATTTGGTTGGGTTGCCCTACATATTGCAGCTTTAAAAGCGCTGCAGCAGAATTCAACGGCCCCTCCGACTAATGAATTAATGCTGTGTCCTGTCCTTTCAGCCCTTCTGATGTACCAAAACGAGTGAAAGTGCCCTTTCAATGCCCTTATTCTTCTCTGCAATGTTGTGTAGGTGCCTTTACATAGACTCAAACAATTTGATTTAATACATTCTGTGTAATTTAATAATTGGCTAAAGTGCAAGCGTATTAGTGTATTATGTAACCTATAATTATTTTGGGATTAAGTTGAACCCCCTCTCCCTCCCAATCAGAAAGGATTGTCACAACATCAAAACAAGCACTGATAGGCTGGTAAAATGAAAACATTCATGTATTATTTATTGGCTACCTTACTATTTCTAGCTTTCTGTTGTGAAAATAACTGAAAGCTGGTGTGCCAGTGATTTAACAGGTCTTCTTGATGTCCCCAGCTAGAGAACTTTGGCATGCCCTTCAGCCGAACCGAGGATGGCAAGATCTACCAGAGGGCTTTTGGTGGCCAGAGTCTGAAGTTTGGCAAGGGAGGCCAGGCCCACCGGTGCTGCTGCGTAGCTGATAGAACCGGCCACTCCCTTCTGCACACACTCTACGGACGGGTACGTCACAATGTCTTGACTCAAAATTCCATAATCCACCACTTGCAGTCGTGCTAAATTTCCATACCCTTTCTCTGCTGTTCCTCTGAATTCCATTTTACTGACAAACTCTGCTTTTAGAATCTCATGTTCTGTCCTGTTTTTGCTGGATTCACTAATCTATCACTCTTCTACCCTTCTCACCTTTTTAGTCTCTGAGGTATGACACCAGCTACTTTGTGGAGTATTTTGCCCTGGACCTGCTGATGGAGGAAGGAGAGTGTAAAGGAGTGATTGCTCTGTGTATGGAGGATGGATCCATCCACCGCTTCAGGTCCAAGAACACAGTCATTGCCACAGGGTATGTAGATGTTTCTGTAGTGAATACGTTTACAGTTAGAAGGCTTGTTCCAAGTAATCTGGGAGCTTTGTCTTACCTATTATACCAGTTGTAATGTTAACTTTTTAACATTCTCACCCTGGGCAGAAGGTGCCTCCTTGATGACGATGTAAAGTTCAAATATTTTGCCCTGATTCTTACTCCTGCCACTCTGCTCAATCTGCAGTGGCTACGGCCGTACCTACTTCAGCTGCACGTCAGCCCACACCAGCACAGGAGACGGTAATGCCATGGTGACCCGTGCAGGCCTGCCCTGCCAAGACCTGGAGTTTGTCCAGTTCCACCCCACAGGTCAGTGTCAGATTGGCAATAGAGGCCTGTCTGCTAGGGAGTGAAATTAAGAACATGAAATAAACATTTATTTGAGAAGAGTTGATAAACACTCAGAATAAGCCTATCCATTGGAAATGTAATCTTGAAAGTGTTTCTGTCCTTAGTCTGAAGGTAACTGAATTATCATGCGTGTTTCATGACATAGTTGGTGACAATGGCTAGTATCGTTGGTGACAATTAAATCATATGGTCATAGAAGTCAGAGGGCTGGGAGACATGTCTGTTTACATACTGTGGATACATAATCATACTATAAATATCATTGGGAGTGAAGTGGAGTCCATCGGTGCCCTCAGTGCTGGTTTCATATGACGTAACGTAATCCCTCTAGGTATCTATGGAGCTGGCTGTCTGATCACAGAGGGGTGCCGTGGTGAGGGAGGAATCCTCATCAACAGTGAGGGCGAGCGCTTCATGGAACGATACGCCCCCAACGCCAAGGACCTGGCCTCCAGAGACGTTGTGTCCCGCTCCATTACCATCGAGATCCGAGAGGGCAGGTAAGATCACCACCAAGGCTCTGTCTTCCCTGAGCACCCATAGAAGTATTGTGCTGATGCTGGATAACTGATGTGTGACTGCATGCTCTATCGATGTCAGATCATTGATTTAATATTGGCATGCACATTTTTAAAAACAGTGTCAAATAGATGGTCAATCTAGAATCCATCTATTCATGCTTTGGTAAACTAAAATCGACCTCAAGAATGTTACATTTTAGTCATTTAGGAGATGCTCTTATCCAGAGCGACAGAGCGACAGGAGCAATTAGGGTTGAGTGCCTTTCTCAAGGGCACATCGACAGATTTGTCACCTAGTCTGCTCAATGATTCGAACCAGCAACCTTTTGGTTACTGGTCCAACACTCTTACTCTTAACCGCTAGGCTACCTGCTGAATGACAGGAAATGGAATTCGCATGGAATCTACCCACAAATTCTAATTGAGATGTTTCCACCTTGCTATGAGTTTCAGGTGTGAAAGACAACTGTCATGCTAACAGACTTTTATCTGTGTGTTCCTAGGGGATGTGGCCCAGAGAAGGACCATGCGTACCTGCAGCTGCACCATCTCCCGCCACAGCAGCTGGCCACCCGTCTGCCCGGCATCTCTGAGACTGCCATGGTCTTCGCCGGTGTGGATGTCACCAAAGAGCCCATCCCCGTCCTGCCCACCGTCCACTACAACATGGGAGGAATCCCCACCAACTACAAGGGACAGGTAACTAGCAGCATCCGTTGAAAAGAAATGTCATATATTTGTATATTTTCTTATTAAAAGTCCTATGAAATAACCCTAATATAGGTAAGCAAATCTAATGAGACAGATATAGTGAGTCTTTAAACTGGACCTCTCTTAGGTTTAATGTATTCAAACGATCTTATCATATAATCTATATATTACATCACAGATGACAATACGTCTGCTGTACCGCAGATCATTTTATGATTTACTGTCCTGTTCTCCACAGGTCCTCACCTACACGCCTGAGGAAGGGGACAAGGTGGTGCCAGGGTTGTTTGCCTGTGGTGAGGCTGCCTGTGCCAGTGTCCATGGTGCCAACCGCCTGGGAGCCAACTCCCTGCTGGATCTGGTGGTGTTTGGACGTGCCTGCGCCCACACAATTGCTGACATCTGCAATCCAGGTACCAATTCTCTTCTTTAACCCTTACCTGTATGTCAAGACAAAAGCACATGCAATAATGCATTGTCCCACAACTTCTTAATGTAATGGCCAGGCCAAGGCTCCCTTGGAAAAATAGATAGACAATCCTGGCAATGTGGTGTTTCTGCAGGAGAGAAGCTCTCCCCCCTGAAGCCCAACGCAGGAGAGGAGTCTGTGGCCAACCTGGACAAGTTGAGGTTTGCTGACGGCAGCATGAGGACCTCCGAGATCAGACTGAACATGCAGAAGGTATGGATTAAAAACAATTTTGTGGGGGGAATGGAACTGATATGCCTTGGATGGTCATCAAATCTACTGGTAATGAGCGTTAATCTGTAGTGACGCCCAGCCCGTGAACGGGACCGTTATCATCATCTGACACTAATTAGCATAACGCAACGGACATAAATCTTCCTAGTCATGAAAATCACAAGTGAAATATATTGGAACACAGCTTAGCCTTTTGTTAATCACCCTGTCATCTCAGATTTTCAAAATATGCTTTACAGCCAACAAGCATTTGTGTACGTTTATCATAGCCTAGCCTAGCAGGCAAACTTGTCACGGAAATCAGAAGAGCAATCAAATTAAATCGTTTACCTTTGAACTCCGGATGTTTTCACTCACGAGACTCCCAGGTAGACAGCCAAAGTTCATTTTTTCCCAAAATATTATTTTTGTAGGCAAAATAGCTCCGTTTGTTCTTCATGTTTGGCTGAGAAATCGCCCGGAAATTGCGGTCACCACCACACAGAAAAATATTCCAAATTAATATTCCAAATTAGCTCCATAATATCGACAGAAACATGGCAAACGTTGTTTAGAATCCATCCTCAAGGTGTTTTTCTAATATCTATTTGATAATATATCAGTCGTGACAATTCGTTTTTCACTCTGACTGATTGGAGTAATGGCTACCTCTGTATTTTACGCGAGAATCTCTCTCGGAGCCACCATGTGACCACTTACGCAATGTGGCTGCCTACGGCTATTCTTCAACAGAAATGCGTAAAACTACGTCACAATGCTGTAGACACCTTGGGGAATACGTAGAAAGCGTAAGCTCGTTGATGGTACATTCACAGCTGAATAGGGAGTCATTGGAACGCAGCGCTTTCAAAACCTGGGGCACTTCCGGATTGGATTTTTCTCAGGCTTTCGCCTGCAACATCAGTTCTGTTATACTCACAGACAATATCTTTACAGTTTTGGAAACGTTAGTGTTTTCTATCCAAAGCTGTCAATTATATGCATATTCTAGCATATTTTCCTGACGTTTTTTTTTCCAAAAATGAAAATACTGCCCCCTAACACCAAGAGGTTAAATACACTGCTCAAAAAAAATTAAGGGAACACTAAAATAACACATCCTAGATCTGAATTAATGAAATATTCGTATTAAATACTTTTTTCTTTACATAGTTTAATGTGCTGACAACAAAATCACACAAATTATCAATGGAAATCAAATTGATCAACCCATGGAGGTCTGGGTTTGGAGTCACACTTAAAATTAAAGTGGAAAACCACACTACAGGCTGATCCAACTTTGATGTAATGTCCTTAAAACAAGTTAAAATGAGGCTCGGTAGTGTGTGGCCTCCACGTGCGTGTATGACCTCCCTACAACGCCTGGGCATGCTCCTGATGAGGTGGCGAATGGTCTCCTAAGGGATCTCCTCCCAGACCTGGACTAAAGCATCCGCCAACTCCTGGACAGTCTGTGGTGCTGGTGGATGGAGCGAGATGTGATGTCCCAGATGTGCTCAATTGGATTCAGGTCTGGGGAACGGGCGGGCCAGTCCATAGCATCAATGCCTTCCTCTTGCAGGAACTGCTGACACACTCCAGCCACATGAGGTCTAGCATTGTCTTGCATTAGGAGGAACCCAGGGCCAACCGCACCAGGATATGGTCTCACAAGGGGTCTGAGGATCTCATCTCTGTACCTAATGGCAGTCAGGCTACCTCTGGCGAGCACATGGAGGGCTGTGCGGCCCCCCAAAGAAATGCCACCCCACACCATGACTGACCCACCGCCAAACCGGTCATGCTGGAGGATGTTGCAGGCAGCAGAACGTTCTCCACGGCGTCTCCAGACTCTGTCACGTGTGCTCAGTGTGAACCTGCTTTCATCTGTGAAGAGCACAGGGCGCCAGTGGTGAATTTGCCAATCTTGGTGTTCTCTGGCAAATGCCAAACGTCCTGCACGGTGTTGGGCTGTAGTAAGCACAACCCCCACCTGTGGACGTTGGGCCCTCATACCACCTTCATGGAGTCTGTTTCTGACCGTTTGAGCAGACACATGCACATTTGTGGCCTGCTGCAGGTAATTTTGCAGGGCTCTGGCAGTGCTCCTCCTGCTCCTATTTGCACAAAGGCGGAGATAGTGGTCTTACTGCTGGGTTGTTGCCCTCCTACGTCCTCCTCCACTTCTCCTGATGTACTGGCCTGTCTCCTGGTAGTGCCTCCATGCTCTGGACAATACGCTGACAGACACAGCAAACCTTCTTGCCACAGCTCGCATTGATGTGCCATCCTGGATGAGCTGCACTACCTGAGCCACTTGTGTGGGCTGTAGACTCCGTCTCATGCTACCACTAGAGTGAAAGCACCGCCAGCATTCAAGTGACCAAAACATCAGCCAGGAAGCATAGCAACTGAGAAGTGGTCTGTGTTCACCACCTGCAGAACCACTCCTTTAATGGGGATGTCTCGCTAATTGCCTATAATTTCCACCTGTTGTCTATTGCATTTTGCACAACAGCATGTGAAATGTATTGTCAATCAGTGTTGCTTCCTAAGTGGACAGTTTGATTTCACAGAAGTATGATTGTCTTGGAGTTACATTGTTGTTTAAGTGTTCCCTTTATTTTTTTGAGCAGTGTACTTGTACAGTACCATCACTTCTTTGCTAAAACTTTGTTCCTCTCTCTGTCATCAGACCATGCAGAACCACGCCGCTGTGTTCCGTACCGGCAAGGTCCTGAAGGAGGGATGTGACAAGATGGATGCTGTCTACCAGACCCTGGACGACATCAAGACCTTCGACAGAGGTCAGCATCTCATTCCCTCTGCTGATGTGAATTGTCTTTCAATTGCCCCATCTCGCAAGGGCAGAAGGTCTTTATTGTCTCATTGTTGGGCTTGATTGCAACAGGGATTATGTTCTGAAGCAGTGTTAAAGTTCCCTCTGTCTCCTCCCCTTAGGTATTGTGTGGAACACTGACCTGGTGGAGACCCTGGAGCTGCAGAACCTCATGCTGAACGCTGTGCAGACCATCAACTCTGCCGAGCAGCGCCAGGAAAGCAGGGGAGCCCACTCCAGAGAGGACTTCAAGGTAAGAACTGAAGAGACAGAAACCACTGCTATACTAGCCTGGCCTGCAATGACAATTTGTTGTCTGGCAAAGTGATATTGCTCGTATGCATACAGTTCCATTTTGTTTCATGGTAGGGGCCTCGATGTGGACATGTTTTTTTTTTTGGAGCTGAAAGTAATGCATATGAACAGACACTGCTATTGTTATCACACAAACAACCACTATAAACTATAGGAGCTCTCTCCAGTTGTAGTTTGACCAGTCTGTAGACTGATGTTTCATTCTGAAAGAGTCCTTTGTACCATTGCAGGACCGTATGGATGAGCTTGACTATGCCAAGCCTCTGGCGGGACAGGTGAGGAAGCCCATTGAAGAGCACTGGAGGAAACATACCATGTCCACTGTGGATCCTAAGACGGGAAAGGTAAGTATGCTCACAAAACACAAAAAAAGTCCAGTGCCTAATGTTTGTTTAACTACAGATTTTTTTTTTTTTTCTAAATATAAATGACAGGATTAATTGTAACCTTTTTAATTCTTAACAACACAATAATAGCAGAGTCTGTGCTTGCCAATTTTAATTTGCTATCACTAACCCATCTCTCCCTTTTTGTGCTTCTGTTATAGGTAACTCTGAAATACAGACCGGTTATTGATAACTCGCTTGATGCAGAGGACTGTGCTGCTATCCCTCCCGCCATCCGTTCCTACTAAGCTCATAACTATCTGATGCTGACTCTTTTATTTATGATCAAGATTTATGCTTTTGCAGTTATCCTTTATGAAGTTTCAACATGATTCTCATATTGCTGCTAATAAATACTATAAGTGGAATGTTTGATATTTTCGATAATAAACCTTACTTGTGCAAATGTGAGTTTTGTGTATTTTAAACTTCTAACACATTTGCTATTGTTCTTTTTGGCAAATAAATACATTTCATTTTAAAATATTGAATAATTGTAGAATTCTGTGCAAAAAATAAAGTCACGGTTTGAAAAAAAATTAACCCCAATTTTTAAGATATCTACACAATGCCAATACAATTTCTTCACTCAGTGGCTATGCTTGGTTAAGGAAAAACTAATTTCTAATTTGTATGTCGAGTTCTGTTTATCTTGCGTGCTTCCTGTTTTGTAGGATTTATCTTGAATAAAGATGCTGAAATAACTCAATCCCTCCTGTCTGTGTAGTGTGTCAGTTCTTCCAAATACCATGTCAATGTTCCATCTGAAATACAATAATCAGTCGCTGGAGGAAGCACCAGCAAGCACCCTGTAATTGGAAGATGTCTTTGATTACAGAAAATAACGATGGTTTAGAAACTCTCGACTTGTGTATTTTAAAATGTAGGCTTTGTGATTAACTTTTTTTGGAAGGGGGAATGGTATGCAACCGGCTACATACTGGTGTGGACCGGTTTATAAAACATTCTCCATTGAGGCTGCTAAGGCGTCAATTTCCTCAACACAATTTAATGGCAAAAAGGTGGGGGAAAAAACAATATACGTACTTTATGAAGTACCATTTTCCACTACCATGCTACAGTGGCTAGTCCTGGTCCACATTAGTGTTTTAAAACTATATGACTATAAAAAAATGACTGCTGCAACAAATACAGGGTCCTTGCTATCTGGGTTCCTTGGGACATTACAACTCTGACCGTTGAAATTTAAAAAGTTTAGGGTAGAAAGCTATAGGCAACATCCGGGACTAGCATTAGCCACTGTAGCACAGATGGTTGTAAAACATCTTTGACTGTAGCATGTTGGTGGAAAATAGTGTTTCATAAGGAAAGTAGCTATGCATTTTTCCCGCCATTCGCTTTTGACTAAGATTAAGCAACTCTATATCGCCATCTGCAGGCCTTGGGCTTTGTTGGAAACATCCACAGACAGACAAAACCCCAGTACCACAAGAACAGAACAACTCAATATAAAAGCCCAATCAATTGTATTAATATTTGTAAACAAAAAATAAAGTATATTTTATTAATTCAGAGGATCATCTGAAAGTTATGTGCATGTTTCGCAGAGAAATTAGTAGGTTGTTAAAATGCAGTCTCTCGAGAGGGCAAGAACAATATGTATGTCAGAATAAGTGCAGTATTACCATAAGGAGACGTATACTTGGAAAACGGAGGAGGAATGTGGAGAAAATGCGAGGCAGAGGAAGTTCGAGATAAGGAGGAAGAGGGTGAGCTTGAAACGGTTACAAATGGCGGGGAAAAGGGAGATGGTTTGTTAAAGAAGAATGGTAGAAAGTGTAAGCAGGGTGAGCTGTACACCGGATCGAAGACAGGAGGAGAAATGTGAGTGAGGGCGAAGTATCGGAGGGGCTAGGTGTGGGTGGTGAAGTTCTCGGGAGCCCGAGGCTTGCACCGATGGTCAGGATAAAGATGAGTCTGACAGTGGGAGTGACATTTTTGGAAAAAGTAAATCCTTACCTTTTGGCTGATCCATTTGTGGTTTCATGTTGGGTGAAAAGAAAGTTGGGTACTTTGGAACCGGTGAAGGTAACCAGATATGGTCTTGTGATAATTGTTTGTGTTTCTGCTGGTCAGAGGAAGCAGGCGCTCCGCGTTAAACGACAAGAGGTGTGAATTGTTTTGCTCTCAAGACAAGGGCGCCATTGAAAGGAGTGATTACTGAGGTAGCGGTAAATGTGAAAGTTGACCAACTGAAGGGAATGATTCCCGGTGTTTGGGATGCTAGTCGTTTGGTGCTACGCAGACAGTGGCGTGAGTGGTCAAACAGAAGAGTCGTTGCCTGTTCTTTTGAGTTTTAATATTGAGTCTTTGACCGCAAAAGTGGTGTTAGGATATATAGAGCATGAGTCAAAGGAATGTGTAGCTTTGGGGGAAGCAGTGGTATGTGTTAATTGTAGGGGTACCCATGGGGATCAGAAATCTCCGGTGCGAGAGAGGCAGGTTGAGGTTTCCAGGCTTAGAGTAGTGCAGAAGTTGTCGTATGCTGAGGCAGTGAAGAAAGTAGCGGAAGATAGGGCGAGGGACCCTGAGAGGAGTGGTGTGAGTAGTAGATCTGTACCAGTACAGGGGAATAGGCCAACAAGTGATATATGCTTCAGTAAGATTTAATTTGTAGTGTTTATTGCAGTGGTTATCAACTGTACTGCAGGGATGGAACGCAAGTCGCAGAAAATTGGGGTTGTGGTGGCAGCTGCAGAGAGGTATTTGGGTGTACGAGACTTGAAGTCAGAAGTGTCCAGTCCTTTCAGGCTGTTG
This sequence comes from Oncorhynchus mykiss, assembly GCF_057628025.1. Classification (NCBI taxonomy): domain Eukaryota; kingdom Metazoa; phylum Chordata; class Actinopteri; order Salmoniformes; family Salmonidae; genus Oncorhynchus; species Oncorhynchus mykiss. The sequence goes on along the minus strand of NC_143051.1, from coordinate 20,971,804 downwards.
GCTTAAGGGATGACTAGATATATTTAAATGCCGTTTGAGCATGCTTTTGCGGCACAGTTGATAGCGCGCTAGACTTCGGGATAGAAAGTCGAGGGTTCGAGACCTGCTCCCTGCTGTTTCATCGCAATACCTACAGGACTCAAGTAAAAGTCACCCAGTAAAATACTACTTGAGTAAAAGTCAAAAAATATTTGGTTTTAAGTATCAAAAGTAAATGGAATTGATAAAATGTACTCTCCAATACGTAGACATAATTTACAAACAAAGTATTTGTGTAGGTAGGCATTAGGGATGACCATTGATGTTATCTTGTTAAGTGAATTGGACCATTTTGAATTGGACCATTTTCCATTCAAAATGTAACGAGTACTTTTGGGTGTCAGGGAAAATGTATGGAGTAAAACGTACATTATTTTATTTAGGAATGTAGTGAAGTAAAAGTTGTCAAACATATAAATAGTAAAGTACAGATACCACAGAAAACTACATAAGTAGTACTTTAAAGTATTTATTTTACCTTACACCACTGGGTATTTGTTTATTTTATTTTTTATTTTCAAGGAAAGTTTAAGGGAGTTATACTTCAGTCCGGTAGGTGGCGGTAATACATTATTTATTGGATGCCAATCGCGGTTAAACCTCATCGAAGAACAAACAGCGCAATGAGCGGAACTTCATGAAGCTCATTTCCGCCATCTGGTCCGTCCAGCAAAGCTTTCCCCAAGACAGATCAACAATGGCTGAACGAGGATACAGCTTCTCCCTCACTACTTTCAGGTAACTTAAAATAACAATATATTTCTGCGTAGCAACACAAGACGTAATCAATTAACACCTTACTATGAAGCCATTTTCCGCGATAGTTGTGATCTTTCTCTTACTATATGGCCATTAAATGCATTTGAGGCAACACTTACAAGAGATGCAGTGTCACGCCGATGATAGCTAACGTTAATGCTTAGCTAACTAACGTTATCTTCCTACCGCTAACTGTTGAGTTGAAGCCACTGATGTATAGCTTGAAGCGGGTTAGTTAGCGTAAGCTAATTCATCTCCAAGATGGTTAACATGTCTAATGTAGGCTATCTAATGTCAGAATATGTGTACTGCAGTTGCTGTTTTGGGTGTTAGCAAGTTAGATACAATTCCCATAGCTTCTGTGTAACGTTAACTGGCTGACGTTAGCTTGCTAACGTAAACTCACCCCATTCCGTACAAATGTGCGCAACCGCAACATTCAAACGAGGCTACAAATAATACTAATGGGACTGTAGCGACTGTGTTGACTTCATAATCTGGGGTGTGAACTAGGTTTCTATTCCAGCGTTGATCGACATGGTAATGGCTCTATAGTATTGGAGAAAAGTAGAAAAAAACGGACCCTCCGTTACACCGGGACGTGTCATGTCCTAACGTACAGCAAGCGTAAAGCAACTATTTCTGTCTTACAATCTCTCTCCACCTGGTGTTGCACTACTCTCATCCTTTAAAAACAAGAAATGGACAGTGAGGGGGGTAAGGGGGATGGATACCTAGTCATTTTTTGCGTCGTCATTGCATGTGATCATTCTCAAAGCTGCTGTTTATTCACGGCCCTAGATTCAAATTCGACACAAACCTTCAAATAGGTATGTAATGACACATTATATAAACTCTTTATAGTGTTTTCTTTACATTTTAGAGGCGATAAGGTGATAAGTTGGACAGATCGAGTGGGGGGAAAAAAGCAATTTTCCCACACATCTTGTAATATTCATGTGTAAACATACTGAATTGTAATTGGATGCATTTTACTGCCATATCATACTGTGCTATGATTGGTTAAGACCACCCAAATGGTTAGGCCATCGGCAGTTTGATCCTGGTTGGCGATACGTGAACATGCCAGTAATAGCTAGCTAATAAAGAGCTACGTTAAGAAATATCCTGTAGTACTGCATTTTATTATTTTGTACAAAGTGTGCAAAACAAGACATGGTGTCAGAGTAAAAGGTCTTAAAAGATGAATTTTTCTGGAGTTCCTTCACCTCGAATGGACTGGGAGTTTACAAACTTACCCGATGCATGGCGTAAGTACAAACAGCATGTAGAGCTAATCTTCACAGGTCCTCTGAAGGACAGAGGAGAAGAGGGAAAATGCAGCTACTTGCTACTCTGGATCGGTGAAAAGGGGAGAGATATTTACAACACATGAACACTTACCGAGGCTGAATCAAAGGTACTGAAAACATACAACGATCGTTTTGAAGCATATGTTGTGCCAAAGACCAATACGATTTTCGCTAGGTACAAATTCCATGAGAATGTACAGGGAGCTAGCGAGTCTTTTGAACAGTTTGTGACAGAGCTGCGTCTGCTTGTGAAAGACTGTGATTACGCAAACAAGGATGAGATGGTCAGGGACCGTATTGTATTTGGAATACACTCACCGCGAGTGAGAGAGAAACTTTTGAATGTTGGGTCTGAGGTAACGCTGGACAAAGCTATCGACATAGCCAGATCTCACAAGCTAGCACAGGCTCAGATGAAAACCATTTTGCACGGTAGCACGAGCGCATCACGTGAACAAGCAGCCAGGCAGACCTCAAAGCACACCTCCGGTGCACAGAGAGCGGGTTTTAGAACGGAGAGAGACATAACTCCAAAACAGAGCGACACAGACTCAAAATGCCACAAAACGTGGATATTGTGGATACAAAGTGCATGGCGAACAAGGAAATTGCCAAGCTAAATGCAAACAGTGTACTAAATGTGGAAAATGGAATCACTTTGCAAAAGTGTGCAGAGCTTACCGTGGAAAAACAGTACACACAGTGAGTGGAGATGAAATGTCAATCAAAGAGTCAAACGCTGATGAACTGTTTATTGATTCAGTGACACAGAAAAGTGAAATATCAGAGACAGCAAGCCTTTGCTGACATTGAGATAGGAACACAAGGCACAAAGCTAAAGTTCAAACTAGACACTGGTGGACAAGTAAACATTATTCCTCTGAATAAGTGCCACAGCTTGACATCTGAGTGTGAGCTAAAGCCCACCACGCGCAGACTGACTGGTTATGATGGTGAACAGCACCCAGTAAAAGGCACATGTACTTTCAAATGCAAATACAAGGAAAGTGACATGATGTTGGACTTTTATGTTGTTGACACTAGAGCACCTGCAGTGCTAGGTCTTAAAGCATGTTTAGACATGGACCTCATCAAGCTAGTTTTATCTGTGACAGCACCAGTAGAGACAGACAATTTACTGGAGGAGTTTGCTGATGTTTTTACAGGAATAGGATTATTCCCAGGAGAATGTACCATTCACCTTGACCCAGACGCAACCCCTGTGGTCTACCCACCGAGAAAGATTCCCCTTGCTCTCCGTGCCCATCTGAAGAAAGAGTTGGAGAGCATGGAGCAATCTGACATAGTCACCAAGGTTACAGAACTGACTGACTGGGTAAATGCGTTAGTGGTGGTAGAGAAACCACGCACAGGCAAGCTCCGAGTATGTCTCGACCCAAGAGACTTGAACGCGGCTATCAAACCCCCATTACCCTTTACCGACGCTATATGGCATCACACACAAGCTAGCGGGAGCACACTACTTCAGTGTCATGGACGCTAGATCAGGCTACTGGGCTATCAAGCTCACAGAAGAGTCATCTAAGCTCACAACATTCAACACACAGTTTGGACGCTACAGGTTCCGTCCCCTGCCTTTTGGGATTATCTCAGCCCAAGACGAGTTTCAGTGAAAGATTGACGAAGTGTACGAAGGCCTCGACGGAATTGTGGCCATTGTGGACGACATCCTTGTCTATGGTCGAACCAAAGAGGAGCACGACCGAAACCTCTGCGCAATGCTGCAAAGGTCCCGTGAGAGAGGAGTCCGGCTCAACCCCCACATGGGCATGGAAAAGTGCAAACCGAGAGCACGGGACATTTTGTTTTGGCCCGGAATGTGCAAACAAATATAGGACATTGTTGGTAAATGCGCCATATGTCTTGAACGACGCCCCTCAAACACCAAAGAGCCAATGTTACCTCACTGTATCCCAGACCGACCCTGGCTGGTCGTGGCAACTGATCTGTTCAGCTGGAACAACGAGGACTACATCGTAACAGTGGACTACTACAGCAGATACTTCGAACTCGACAAGCTTCACAGCACCACATCTGCAGCTGTGGTACACAATCTGAAAGCAGCCTTTGCCAGGCATGGCATTGTAGAGACTTTAATATCTGACAATGGGCCCTGTCACAAATCAAATGAGTTTGAACCCTTCACAAAAGCATGGGAGTTCACACATGTCACCACAAGCCCACATTACCCTCAAAGTAATGGCCTTGCTGAAAAATCAGTGCAGATTGCTAAATCACTCATGGATAAAGCAAAAGCAGACAAGAGAGACCCCTACCTCAGTCTCCTTGAATACCGCAACACTCCAGTTGACAACTTCAAATCCCCGGCCCAGCTATTTATGAGCCGCAGACTTCGCTCAATCCTTCCCAGAACCAACCAGCAGCTGCAACCTGAGGTCGTCAGCCACAAGGAAATGCATGGAAGACGTGCACAGAGACAACAACAAAAGTGATACTACGACAGGTCAGCTAGACCACTGCCACCACTGATCGACGGAGAGTCAGTTAGAATCCAGGAGCATGGCCTCTGGAAGCCAGCATTCGTCATCCAGCCAACTGACTCTGAAAGTTCATATCACATCCGCACCGCAGAAGGAGCGGTGTACCGCCGCAATCGTCGTCACCTACTGAATCAAATCAAATGTATTTATATAGCCCTTCGTACATCAGCTGATATCTCAAAGTGCTGTACAGAAACCCAGCCTAAAACCCCAACAGCAAGCAATGCAGGTGGAGAAGCACGGTGGCTAGGAAAAACTCCCTAGAAAGGCCAAAACCTAGGAAGAAACCTAGAGAGGAACCAGGCTATGTGGGGTGGCCAGTCCTCTTCTGGCTGTGCCGGGTGGAGATTATAACAGAACATGGCCAAGATGTTCAAATGTTCATAAATGACCAGCATGGTCGAATAATAATAATAATAAGGCAGAACAGTTGAAACTGGAGCAGCAGCACGGCCAGGTGGACTGGGGACAGCAAGGAGTCATCATGTCAGGTAGTCCTGAGGCATGGTCCTAGGGCTCAGGTCCTCCGAGAGAGAGAATTAGAGAGAGCACACTTAAATTCACACAGGACACCGAATAGGAAAGGAGAAGTACTCCAGATATAACAAACTGACCCTAGCCCCCCCGACACACAAACTACTACAGCATAAATACTGGAGGCTGAGACAGGA